>NC_085860.1:46789202-46794202 GCF_034702125.1 Engraulis encrasicolus | reverse complement strand
TAGGTAATTTATTACAGCCATTTTTTTCTTCCATAAGTAGAAATAATTCAATAATGTAGCCCTATAATACAATCAAGTGGAATGCCATAATATTTTCAAATGCCATTCAAAAGTTAACTACTGTAGAATTACACTTCTATGATTTAACACAGGGAATTTAGCAATGTACTACGACTTGGTCATTGCCATTCTGATAATAGCAAATTTATAAGGCTGTCTTAACAGGTAAAAATCGTCCACATCTCAACAAATTGGGATGGGGGATTGATGTCTATCAGTATAGGGAGTGTGATGTCTTTTGCATCTTGCTTCAAGATAATTTCAACAAATGAGTGAACTTGGGTGACTGAATTCATGATTTGTATTTCTAAAAAAAAAAAAAAACATTAACCCTTCTGTGTCTGCTAGGGGGTCATACTAGAATAACTTGAACACAACAAAGACAGGTCAAGATGCTTAGATGTTCAACGTTTATTGTGTTAAAATCTCTTTTGGTTTCTCAGTGTTTGTGCTCACGTCACGGTTCACCAGAATCCAGTAATCCAGTAATGCAGCGAGCTCTAATCTCTGTCTTCATCAAAACCATGCAAAACATTTAACATACAAAATCTACCAGGAAACACAACTTCTTGTCAGCAACTCTTTGCAAGTTGAACTGGCGATGGCGTATTGGCCATTGCTTTTAATGGCACATCTGAGTGCCTTCTCTATGTTGTTTCATCTAAAAACTATAAGTTACTCTTGTGACAACTGTCAGTGTTGCAGCTCCCCAGCCCAACCCCCTGAAAAAAAAACACCAAACATAACCCCAAAAAACATTTTCATATGAAAAGACATAACTACATAACTAAAACAGATGAATAAATATAGCACTTTTGTCATTCCCGTCATATACAGATAAATTGTATTCCTATTAACACCAAACTTCATTTGTTCATGAATAGAAAAGTAGGCCTACACTGCCTTCCTGTTACGCCTGATCCGCAATCCACAGCACTCTCAGACTTCACCTCCACTGCATCCTCCTCCTGACATACACTGAGAAATGGAAATGGAAGTGTCACTGAGGACTTGAAGCTAAAGCTTGTCGTGTGGCAAGCACCTTTTGCAGAACAGGTATGTACGGTACTTACTCATCAAAATTGTGCACCTTCTAAGGTACAGTTTAGTGGTTTAGTGCAGGGCTGTTCTGGGCCCAAAAAAGGGCATTTTCTTGCAGCTTGGGCATTTTCCAGCATAGACCAGCCCCTCACTCAGCCCCAGACAAACAGTATAATATGGAATAAATGATAGAAGTCCGCAACACTTCAAATAAATCACTGGGAGCATTAACAGTGTTGCGGACTTCTATCATTTATTTCAGTTACTCTATTTTGTCCAGCACCTGTACCACTGATGTGCGCGCATTCTCCACCTTCCTAAACAGTATAATATGTCACTGTATTGGAGAAGCCCTAGTGGGCCTCCACATCGAAATTGTGAGCTGGTTTCTGGGAAAAATAAAAACAAAATAAACCAAAAGCAGTGGCACCTGAGGACTGCCGGCCCACAGAGAAAATGTTATTTATGCCAGATGACCAGTCCAGCCGTGACGTAGTGATCTGTGAGGTACACAAAACCAAACCTCCAGATGCGCTCCTCCTTTCCCAGATAAAAGGGTACTTAACAGATTCTGTATCGCTGTACCGATGTTATTATGTAAGACACTTAATTTCAATTTGTATGATCAGTGCATGTAAAGAAATTGACATAAAAGCTGGCATGACTTGACTTGGCTTGATATTGTACCTTAGAAGGCATCCCATTGTTCTGCAAAACGGTACTGCTGATACAACCAGCTTAGGTACAGGATAGTGTTCATTTCTCTGTGTGTAAAGCAACTAGCATTGAACCACCAAACGACACGCCTGGCCATCCACTCTGCCAAAGCATTCCCTATGTTATGGAGTGACGTCACGTCCACCCCAGAAATGTGGGCTAACGCTAGTGGACCAGACTGTATTCAGAAAAGAACGGTTCCCTTTTCCCATGCAGACTTAGTGCATAAGAGACAGACATACGCACGTGAGGCCTACTATGCCTCTTTTCCACTGCCGTTTTCCTGGTAGGCCTACAGCTCGACACTGCGCGACTCGGCAGCCACTTTTTGCTTTTCGAATAGGCATAACAAACCTCAATCGTAAAGCAAAAAGTGGCAGCCGAGTTGTGCTGGTGTCGAGCTGTGGGAGGCAGTGGAAAAGAGGCATTAGATCTCTGTACTTACGAGTACATGCTAGTCTTGTACCTACGTATTCGAGCTTTGTACACCTGTGGAGTACACACAAGTAATTCCTGCAGATAAATACGCATGAGCCCTATTTGAAAAACGTGAGCACAACACCCAGTCATATGTGCAAAGGGCAGCTATGGTGAACACACTGCTAGCTTTATGTTGTGAAGGAACTGCTAGCTTTGTTATGTTGTTAAGGTACTGCTAGCTTATTTACGTTAGCCTATGTTTACAAGTATTACCAAAGATTCTCTATTCTGCATTTAGAACGTCTCTGGTACTACCATAGAGTCTGAACCCACAGGTTATGGCATACCACGCACGCACGCACACACGCACGCACACACACACACACACACACACACACAAACAAACAAACAATCTTAGTCACTGCCAGTGCAATATATGTTCTGGGCTAACATGTATTGATTCAGGTGTAGAAACAGGTGCATTGTTATAAACTACCCCAACCCCCGCATCCCCCCCCCCCCCCCCGTTCCCATGGCAACGGAGCTTGATGAGGCGTTAGGCGGCTGCTCAGTGTTAAACTCCTGAGAGAAGACAAGACACAAACACACAAACACAAGCAGTGCAGTACAGTCACTACAGTAACCACTCACTCGTCCGCCTCACTGGGAGTCTAGCTGCTACTGGTGAGAAATAATGCCTATAATGAGTCCAGCAGCAAGGCCAGAAGCCGCTAGCAGCTACGAGAGGACGGCTGTCTCAGGGGTGATGATGACATCATTATATCACTAATAACAAGGCCTCGTGTGTCTCCAGAGGGACATGTGCGTATGTCTCAGGGGGGGTCTCCAGTGGCGCTCGACACACTTTTAGGCACAACTCAGCCCAGAGCTTTACAACATGCACACACCTCTCTTCTGAGAGCAGACCAGACCCTCTCCTCCTCTCTTCTCCCTCTCCCTCTCTCCTCCCTCTTTCTCTGTTCCGACACATCTCTCCTCACCCTCTCTTCTGAGGCCACTCTCTCCTCTCGCCTCTCTCTTCCTCTCTCTCTCTTCCTCTCATCTCCCTCTTCTCCTGTCTTCTCCCTGGGATGACACCCCTCCACTCCCCCTGTCCCCCCCTCCAGAACAACAAAACAGCCCTACGAATGTAAAGGCAAACATGAATCGGACCTACGTATGTAAAGGCATACATGAAACAGGCAAGTGCATGTATCAAACATTCATCATGAAGAAAAGCTTCACATATTTCCCTAGTTACCTTTCCTTGATAGAATTATTTGAATTGTATAAATTAAAAATCCAACAGCGTTTCTGTACAGGGTGAGAGAGTATTCCCCCTTTCTCTCTATATATCTCCTCATTTGTATCTCAACATCATCATCATCATCATCATCATCATCATCATCATCATCATCATCTCTCTCTCTCTCTCTTTCTCTCTCTCTCTCTTTTCACTTGGCGTTCTTCTTGTCGAGCTGGAAGAGGTTCAGGATGTCCAGCATTGCCTGCTTGATATTCCCGCCGAAACGATGAGAGTCCTGAGAGGAGAGGAGAGGAGAGGAGAGGAGAGAGTGGTATTGAAGAAGAGAGGAGAGGAGAGGAGAGAGTGGTATAGAAGAGGAGAGGAGAGGAGAGGAGAGAGTGGTATTGAAGAGGAGAGGAGAGGAGAGAAGAGGAGAGGAGAGGAGAGGAGAGGAGAGAGTGGTATTGAAGAGGAGAGGAGAGGAGAGAAGAGGAGAGAAGTGGAGAGGAGAGGAGAGGAGAGAAGAGGAGAGAAGAGGGGAAGAGAGAGTGGTATAGAAGAGGAGAGGAGAGGAGAGGAGAGAAGAGGAGAGAGTGGTATAGAAGAGGAGAGGAGAGGAGAGGAGAGGAGAGGAGAGGAGAGAGTGGTATAGAAGAGGAGAGGAGAGGAGAGAGTGGTATAGAAGAGGAGAGGAGAGGAAAGGAGAGGAGAGGAGAGGAGAGAGTGGTATAGAAGAGGAGAGGAGAGAGTGGTATAGAAGAGGAGAGGAGAGGAAAGGAGAGGAGAGGAGAGGAGAGAGTGGTATAGAAGAGGAGAGGAGAGGAAAGGAGAGTAGAGGAGAGGAGAGGAGAGGAGAGGAGAGGAGAGGAGAGGAGAGGAGAGGAGAGGAGAGGAGAGGAGAGAGTGGTATAGAAGAGGAGAGGAGAGGAGAGGAGAGTAGAGGAGAGGAGAGGAGAGAGTGGTATAGAAGAGGAGAGAAGAGGAGAGGAGAGAGTGGTATAGAAGAGGAGAGGAGAAGAAAGGAGAGGAGAGGAGAAGAGTGGAGAGGAGAGGAGAGAAGAGAAGAGGAGAGGAAAGAGTGGTATAGAACAGGAGAGGAGAGAGTGGTATAGAAGAGGAGAGGTGAAGAAAGGAGAGATAGGAGTGGTGACAAAGAATGAAATGAACAGAGAAGAGCAAAGACAGAAAATGTGATTAATTAAATGTTTGTTGTTGATAAACATTGCCATTTTCTGTCTACATTTTCATTTTGCATCTTAAATGTCTTAAGTAAAGCACTTTTACAGAGTACATCTGGAAGTTTTGGTGACTGCCTTTGCATAATATGCACCCAAGAGATGGAATGTCCTTCCACAACGCATCGGGGAAGCCCCATCCCAATGACACCTTCAAGTGAAAGCTGTAGACCCACCTCTTCACCCTGATTTTGGCTGCATGGAACCCTGTGGCGACAACCTGCAGAGTACCCTCACCCCCATGTCATGCTCCAATTGTTCAATGTGGTCACATGCCATGC
>NC_085860.1:46699202-46784202 GCF_034702125.1 Engraulis encrasicolus | reverse complement strand
GGAGAACGCACTTCTCGTGATCTTGCAGGAGAGTGGCTGTGCACACGGTGGACTGATCATCAAAGTGCTTCACGGGGTCCACAGGGACCACTGCACTAAAGAAGCTGAGATAGATTAAGTGGCGTATTGGGCAAGATCACTGGCCGTGGTGCTGAAGTACTGCCACGGCTGAGACATGTCTATGCACCAAACATTCTCGAGCTCGGGATTACAGGGCGCTACTGAGAGCTCGGGCAGTATCTGTGCCCGCAGATATGTGCGAACTCTGAGCATACACCCCCCAGTAGATGATGGTTGGAGAGCAATGGAGCGAGGTGAACTGGAAGGAAGCTAGGGCAAGACACCTGACGAATCGATCGAACAGCGGCAGAAGGGAGGCGAAAGGGGTGGTGGTGGGTACGAGAGAGAAAGAAAATTTCTGACTGGAGACAGATGAGCAGAGAATAAATGCTGTATAGTTAATTAAGGTGCGATCTAAATTCCAGTGCGCTGAAATTCCACCAAATGACGGCAAAGTGGAGAATGAGATGCAGCCGGTTGAATAGGCGTGCCTATCTCTTTGCGCTGAATTCAGGCAAATGACAGTTGAGTGGAGAACAGAATGTAGGTGGTAAATTAGGCATGCCAAATTTCATTAAGCTTCTCTCGAACTTTCGTTTTTAACAAAACGTGCATTTATGTACTGTATGTGTGTATGCCATATATTGTAGAATTGATATACTCTCATTAGTGTATGCAGTCTGCATAATGGTGTGTGTGTGTGTGTGTGTGTGTGTGTGTGTGTGTGTGTGTGTGTGTGTGTGTGTGTGTGTGTGTGTGTGTGTGTGTGTGTGTGTGTGTGTGTGTGTGTGTGTGTGTGTGTGTGTGTGTGTACATACCCTGAAGTGTGCTAGCTGCAATGCGATCTGTATGAAGGCGTCTGGGCTGATGCGACATTTCTTGATGAGTCCCTTTCCGAAGTCGCTGAAGGGGATGATGTGGCAATCACAGTCATTGGCCAGCGCCGTGGCAACACCCAGCGAACTGCTGATCACATTCTGGCACTGTAAACAGAAAGTACAGGTTACCATGGATACGACCAATGTGTGTGTGTGTGTGTGTGTGTGTGTGTGTGTGTGTGTGTGTGTGTGTGTGTGCAGCGCCACCCAAAGCCTTTATGGGACCCTAAGCAAAATTTCATGAAAAGCCCTCCATACCACCACCTTCTCCGCATCAGATGCTACACCATCCTATATAGGATAGATAGCCTATTTTCTTTTACTATGTGTGTGTAACATAGCCTCCCCACTGCCATTACCATAATATGTAATTTTGTACAAATATGTAATCATATTAAAGGGACACTCCACCCATTTGCATTAGACTTTTCATTACTAGACACCCAGTCATACTTTTGAATGGTCATGCAACACTCTCTCAATTCCCCCTGAGACAGGAGAAATCCGTATTCACCTCTTAACACTTCCTACTACAATGATGTAAAAATCGTCATTTTGCATCATTGTAGGAGGAAGTGTAAGAGAGGTGGATTTCTGTTGAGACTACAAGCCTTTTTCCCACCCTTTCAACCCCGCCCATAGGGGGTTGGACCTAATGCGCTAACAGACCTATCACAGATCAGTGTGCCAGTACTTTTGAAATCACTGGCATTGAGGCTCCTGTAAGTCACTGGCAGAGCTGCCTGGGTGTGGCCTGTGGAACTTGAGCATTGCAATGCTGTCACAAATCCACAAGGACTAAAAAGTCATTTTCTGCCTTTTCTCGGCCAAGAAGGCACCAAATTAGAAATTTATGCTACTATTCTACTACATATATGACCCACTTTCAATACATATTCATGTCTCCACCGGTGGAATGCCCCTTTAACAGGTCATTAACCAGTTGGACATTTTTAGCGTTCTCACAGTCATTTTCATGAATTAAGCACTTTGAGATGTTAATATGGTTTAAAGCATGTTGAATCAAGCAGCTACTGTGTATCCCCAACAATCAAACTTGCCGCCTTGTTAGAATTTGGCTGGAATTATCTATGACTCCTAGCATTTGTGCAAGACACCAACAGTGATTTGGACTGGAGTTACCTTCACCATTTGGATATGTTTACGTCCGTTCTTGTTCAAGGTGGTGATGAGCAAGTTTTTTAAAACAGAGATATAATACATGGCCAATGCAACACTAATACCCTTTTATTACTTAGCATTACATGCAAAATGTCTGGGTAACAAGACTTCATTTGCACCGGTGAGGGGGAGGTGCTGCATATGTAGGATGTCTGTAGATTGTGTGCTTTCATACACTGCACTTTTTGGAGCTGAATTTCTCAAACCAAAAGTCCTTCATCACGAAGGATTATCTTAATTTTACTTTAATATATTACTCTTCGTTATGTTCTGCGTTTAATACAGGGATCCCGATATATATAAAGGTTCATACTCCATCCTCAGGTATAAAGTGAATATAAGAAAGGAATGGGTGACTAGGAAAATGGCTGAGTTATTGTCAGCTAGTATTAGAAAGTAGTGGTGATTGTGGATAATATGTGACAATATGATACTTGTGTGTGTGTGTGTGTGTGTGTGTGTGTGTGTGTGTGTGTGTGTGTGTGTGCGCGCGCGCGCGTGCGTGCGTGCGTGCGTGCGTGCGTGCATGCGTGTGCGTGTGCGTGTGCGTGTACGTGTGTGTGCTTGTACGTGTGTGTGGTGTCACCTCCTCTGTGATGTCCCACTGTAGCCTCTGTGGTCCGGGCAGGTTAGGGTGCAGGTTCCCTTTGCAGTGGCCGTCCTCTGTATAGCCCAGCTTCACGGGGTCCATAGACAACACACACTGAAACACACACACACACACACACATGCGCGCACGCACACACAGACGCAGAGAGACAGACAGACAGACACACACACACACACACACACACACACACACACGCATAAATGCACTATTCCTTTCTTATCTCTTCTGATCTCAGGCATAGCTACAGACATACCTCAGAACACACCTCAAAAACATCTCACATGCATTCAGTATTTCCGTGTCTTCAACAATGCATTGGCTAATCTACAGTAATTCTGTTTGCAACATCCTGTACAGATTGTTCAAAATTTGACAAAAGTAAAGTTGTTAGAAATTTTAAAAATCAGTCATCACCACTGTTTTGTTGTACCTGCCAATCTCTCTCTGTCTCTCTCTCACCCTCTGTGTCTCTCTATCTCTCGCTCTCTGCCCCACCCCCTCTCTCTGCCCTTTCCTCTGCAGTCTCACAATGACCAGTGTGCCTATCCCACAGTGCTGGCGCCAGGCCAAAAGTAAAGTGGGTAACACTTTACTTAAAGCCAACATTATAAGCGCATTTATAACAAATAATAACGCACATTATAATTACTTACAACGTATTATGACTACACTCATAATGCTTCATGATGCTTTATATTAACAGTTATGAATAACTATGAATCTAGCTTATAATGCTTTATAAATCCAAGGGTGTCATGAGTGCTCATGACTGGCTATAAACTACAGGCTGCCTGATGGGGCTTATAGTACATTATGAGTACCTATACCCCTCTATGCACAGACCTGGATGATAAACTGTCATAAGGGCTCATACGATGCTATAATGTTTCATGTGAGATCATAAGTCGTCAATGTGTGCTCTAAGTAAAGTGAAGTTCATATGGATGCATCTATAATGCACTGTAATGCACATCTGTAATGCATCATAATGTACTGTAAGCCCCATCAGGCAGTCTGTAGTTTATGTCCAGTCATGAGCACTCATAATACCCTTGGATTTATAAAGTATTATAAGCTAGATTCATGGTTATTCATTACTGTTAACATAAAGCATCATGAAGCATTATGGGTGTGGTCATAATGCTTTGTAAGTTAATATAATGTGCATTATAATTTGTTATAAATGCGCTCATAATGCGCTAGGCCTAGATATGGGCTTCATAGAAAGTGTTACCGTAAAGTGATAACCTCAAATGTGCCTGGCTTGAGTGTCGACACTACGTTTACAGGACAACAGAATATCTTTTAATGAGCCCACACCCACTGAGAGCTCACAACCTTTATGCCCAAACACACACTAGCCGAGTCTAGTGCTCAGAGTGCGGTTCAGGCAGTTATTATGGCTTCATGGCGTATTCTGGTTTCAAACGGAATATTGTCAGTACTGGGTTTAAATCAAGTTCCAGAATAATCCGTTTACATGTGGAACAGCATTCTGCAGCCGGAATATTCCCTGGAATGAATTCGGAACATTCGGAGTTAAGTGTTTACATATTTTGTGCACAAACTGAACACTGCCACCCTTCCGTTCACAATTGTAATATTCCTCGCATGTAACGGCGCTCACTGAGTCCAGGGGTGTTTTCACACTTGGTCCCTTTCAGACCTGTGATTCAGCATTTTCTGTGCATATTATGTGACCGCTCCCAGTCCCCTCACGTGAACCAGACTGAGACCTTTATTGCCGTGCGCTCGGTGCGGTTCGCTTATGAGTCCTGACAAGTTATGCTTGAGACTAGGTGTAATCACTTAGGTAGAGCTCTAGAGGACGGCGTGTGATCAAAAAGAGGACTGACACACCATAAATGTCTTGCCAATAAAGAGCACCCAGTTATTTTCGTAATCCACTCACAATATGAACAAAAACAGAACTGAGTCGTTTTGCTGTCGGTTCATTTTTGGGTTCTCAGCTTTTATACGAGCCCTGTTACTGTATGTGTCTGTAGTTCACAAAATATTCTGTGGGGCTGTTCAAAACATTGACTGATCCTGCTGGCACTCTGCTGCCAAAACTCCAAACACAGCGTGGCATTCAATATATTAAAGAGTTAACCATAGCATCCTTTCACTGCAAGTCAGAGTATATAAATAAATACTTTACTCTAGTTTACCTCCCACAGATGTCCAACGATGGGGGCGTCAGCCCACGTGTGTTCTGCATTCAGACCCATGGTTCCATTCTTGAACACGATGAGGTTGAAGGACTTGTCAAACCACCTGAAGAGAAGAACACAATAACGTCAGAGAGAGTAGAGAGAGAGAGGTTCCATTGGCCCATTGTTTCCGGGTTCTATTATTGGGGGGGAAATCCCCCTTTAGGCAGACCTTTGCAGACCAAAGGACTGTTCTATTCAATGCTAGGAGCATTATGACACGCCCCTTTAGGCAGACCGGAACCTGGTCACGTTAGGTGCCCATAGAAACCTATTATGTTGGCATATCTCTATATACTTAAAGAATCTCTGATAACGTCACTCAGTTTTAGAATATACAGTAGCAGGCCGCTGTATGAGTCATGGCGACTACAGTGTATTCATAGGGACTGCCATAGCCCGCTGTGGATCCAGAAGCACAGTGTATCCATTACCTACTTTACATCCATACCACACACCTGGGGTGTGTTTCTCGAAACCATAGTTGCTAACATCGCTAGCTACTTTGTTGTTTCCAATGCAATTTTCCATTGACAACTACCCAAGTTGCTAGCTTGCTGACAACTACGCTTTCGAGAAACACACCCCTGTCCTGTAAGGACAGTACTGTACTATACATCTAGAGGGCCTCACGTGTCCTATAAGGACTGTACTATATTCAGGGCAGATTAATGAGTAGAACACCCTTTTTATTCCATAGAGAGGATCTGCTTCAGTAGTTACAAAAGCTGTACATTGTCTGGAGAAATTCAGCTTCTCAATACTAACAGCATTCATACAACCCCAAACCAAGTCAGTCCCATTATCATTCTTGCCTGTAAGCATGGGACACTTTTCTTTGTACTATTCACTTGGTTACCACCACACATGCTTGACAAGATCTAGAGCAAATTTGTTTGGGACAAACAGGATGAAGATATAGATTACTGGAATCAATGGTAGTGGGACTGACATGGGAAGCTGAATTTCACCAAAGGAAACATGCATGTCAACATGTACTGTCACTACTGAAACAGATCACGATCCGCATTGGGGAGAAAACACAGAATATTCGAAGTGTCTATATTTGATAACTTCTGCAGTTCTTGGCAGCCCTTGACGTCGTGAGCGCAGCTTGGCTGCAACCCTATGGTTAAGAATCCCTTACATATGCATATGGGGCTCCAGGTCTATGGGGCCTCACCTGTCGTAGCACTTGCCGTGCAGCAGGCTCTTGGCGTAGCTGTCGAGGGACTCCACGGGGTTGGCCGTGTCGTACTTCTGCTCCGAGTCGTCCAGCGTCACGAAGAAGGCCGCCTTTTCGATGGCGTCCAGAGACTGCTTGTTGCGGCCCCGAGAGAAATGCTCGTCACGCGCGTTGGCCCACGGCACTCTGGGGAAATGTATAATATTTCATGAAATATAGTATATGGTGTGTGTGTGTGTGTGTGTGTGTGTGTGTGTGTGTGTGTGTGTGTGTGTGTGTGTGTGTGTTTGTGTGACTGCTTGTTGCAGTTAGCCCGCTGCACTCTGGGAAATCATTCACTACATACCCTCATACTACACATATATATGAATGCGTGTGTGTGTGTGTGTATGTATGTGTGTGTGTGTGTGTGTGTGTGTGTGTGTGTGTGTGTGTGTGTGTGTGCGTGTGTGTGGTGTGTGTGTGTGTGTGTGTGTGTGTGTGTGTGTGTGTGTGTGTGTGTATGGTGTGTGTGTGTGTGTGGTGTGTGTGTGTGTGTGTGTGTGTGTGTGTGTGTGTGTGTGTGTGTGTGTGTGTGTGTGTGTGTGTGTGTGTGTGTATGGTGTGTGTATGGGGTGTGTGTGTGTGTGTGTGTGTGTGTGTGTGTATGGTGTGTGTATGGTGTGTGTATGGTGTGTGTATGGTGTGTGTATGGGGTGTGTGTGTGTGTGTGTATGGGTACAGGTCTTTTCGTCGAATGGATTGTTGAGAGGGGACCATTCGAACAAAACGTTGGACCATTCGTATAAGGCAGGGGATCTTTCGTCGAGGACGTTCCGTCTACCGCAAAAGCCTACGAAACGTCCTTAAAATTGAACTTAAGATCCTTAGGTTTGAACTAAACGTCCCTTCAGCCTGCCTATATTAGAAATGTAAATCAGCTTTTTTAATGCTCATTTTCACGGGTTTTGTTTATTTAAATATGTAAATCAGCTGTTTATAACGCTCATTTTGGTCAGTTTTGTTTTTTGTTGATTAAAACATGTAAATCAGCTGGTTTTTTTGCTGTTTTTAGATGTGCTTTATAAATAAAATGTACTTACTCATTTTAATTGGTATGTTGTTGTTTTTTTACGTTTATGCCGTTACATTTTTTGACAATTTACGTTTGCGCCTTACATTTTTTGACAATTATCTAGGTTACTTTCTACGCCTTACATTTCTGGAACAATATTTGAGAAGCTTTTTTTTCACTTTTACTCCGTTACTTTACTCCGTTACATTTTTTGACAAATATCTGTAGGCCTATGTTACTTTCTACTCCTTACATTTCTGGAACAGTATTTGAGTAGCCCCATCTGCGGGCGGAGAGGCGGGACCAAGCACAGCCTTGTCGCTTTGAATCAGGGCAGCGTGCGTCTAGAAGTCTTGACCACTGAGCACATTTGGTTGTCATGCAGCGAGTTTTCTGACTTTCCGGTAACTTTTTAGATGAAAGCTTCTAGCTACCGTCTTCTGGGGGTCTGGAATATACCTATGTGTGGAGAGTAGGCCTATAGCTTCACTATTCAAATGAAATGCAAAGCACCAGCAACAAGAGAAAGCTGTCTGCCGACACTTTGATGTTTCTGATTCTGAATGACAACAAATAGTTCGCGCATGACCAGAAAAGATACAACAGTGTTGGAAAACATAGCCTACAGAATGCACCCATGTTAAATCCATGCTACGGTTTAGAGAGAGAGAGAGAGAGAGAGAGAGAGAGAGAGAGAGAGAGAGAGAGAGAGAGAGAGAGAGTCCCTTCAGGCTGCTATATTTTTTTGTTGGAAATTGTCCTCCAATCCCTTCAAGCCTTCAGGCTGCCTATTTTGTAAATGTTTCAAAATGTAAATCAGCTGTTTTTAAGGCTCATTCTAACGTTTTTTGTTGATAAAAAAATGTAATTCAGCTATTTTTCACGCTCATTTTAACTGTAAAGGCAATAGTCTTGAGCAATTATTTTATTTGTATTAGGCCTCTTTATTAAATAAGCTGGTAGCTACCTATTTTGGCCTCGTTATTAAATAAGCTAACTGCCTATTTTGTTTTAGGTTTCGTTAGAATTCCTCCGTAGTTCTACTTGTCAGACATAGCCTAGAACTACTTGTAATTTGCACTATTGGTGGAATCGTTTTACGCAAACAAAATAGACACACGAGAAATCCCCAACACATATCCTCAGCACAATATTGCAACACACACTTTGCACAATGATATTGAATGAGTCCAATGTTCTTGCAACACTTTTCCCCTGCCCACATCAACATGAATGGAACATTCTTCCTAGCGTGCGCTCTCGCTTGAAGGTGATTGCGATGTGGGGTTGAAAGTCAGTTTTCACTTAGCGACTCTAGAGCAAATCAGCTGGTACTGCGCCGCTTGCTTGCTGGTCAATAAACGTTGAACTGAAGCGTTTTGTGTGCGTGTATGCATGCGTAAAGCCTACCAACGTCTGCCCATGCCACGCGATGCATAGACAGAAGACCATGCGTAAACGATAACGCGCGCGCAGACACAGACAGTACAGACGCGGTAGTTTTAAAAACAAGTTTGAAGATTTTGATGCAGCTGATACCCAGCATGAACGCTCCATAAAGAAGCCCAGTCGCTAGCATAACTAACACGAAATGGATTAAAAACATCACATTATGATCTTTAGGGGAGATTTCTCATTGAGAATGCCAGTATGGAGATGCCTGTAAACGGTGTGTTCTATTTGGTGGAGGAGTAGCATTATTTGTGGAGAGAGTAACACGCCGACTGACTACCAACTCGGACTGCTACCAAGTGTGAATTGTGTATTTCGTTTGGAGTTGTGAAACGCTGGGACGCTCGGAACAGGCCAGGTACCGTGAAGACATTTCCTTTACTTTCTGATTGTCTGGACCGGTAAGCTGAATGCTGCTCGTGCTAACTGTGATTACCCACGTCACATTCACACACACAGACACAGACACACACACAGACACACACACACACACACACACACACACACACACACACACACACACACACACACACACACACACACACACACACACACACACACACACACACACACACACACACACGCGCCTCTTCCAGCCAGCCCTGTCTGTACCCCTCTTCCCATCCTTTTCTTTTCTCCTTTGTTTTGGTTAAGCCGGTCGGCCTTTTGGGTTTGTGAAAACTTCTGCTACTAGCCAGAATGGCTGTGTTTTGCCTTCCTTTCGTTGGAGGCTGTCCTTGTTGTTTCCCAATTTCGGGATATAAATTGAACACTAAATAACGTTTCAAACGCAGCCCAACTGGTGGATTGGTTTTCTGTTTGTTAGTTTCAACATTTCCTTAATAATATTTTGTAGCCCTAAACACCAGAGCCACCGTTACAGCAATACGTGTTTTCAAGAATTGGCAACACTTCCAGTCAATGTTTGAAAAGGAGTTCGCCGAGGAATGGACTCTGATGAGATAATTGATGTATATTTAAAGAGAATATGAACCACATATAGGGGATTACCACCCAGATTTGGTGCAATTTGAGGACAAATTTCAATAGGCCAACTACGACTTTGAATCACTTATTTCCCGGGATTCCCGGGATACGGTTTGTTTTTTCCTGGGATTTGATTCATTTGCATTTTCAGTCCTTTATGTGCATTATGCCCAGCTTTTATTGAATACAGCGCAGGTTTTGAAGTTCACCAAACGAGCATCAACTTTGTGCAAGTCATTAAAACTCTTTTTTTACCAGCACTGACCTGTACACTGTTTCATTTATTAACTAATTGCACTTTTTGCCTTCTCGTTTCACATGTGATAAATAAAGTGCTTGCATTGACATGCTGTTGTTTTAATTTCGCATTTCTTTCATGTCCACTTAGTATGCTTTATCCAATTATCCATGGATGCAGGACTTGACACTATTGTAAGAGGTGAAATTTAGACCACGATTCAGGAACGACAGACAACAGGAGTAAATGTTATGGTAGTTTTATTTTTACAATTTCATAAAATACAATTAGGAGGGAAAACCACCACAATATCCATGCAGCCAGCAGCGTCTGTAAACTGCTATCGTCAATGAATAAATAATCACAATCTGGAGACATTCGGACGATAGTAGCCTACAAAAGTTAAGTTAAGTTACACACTCAGCCACTGCTGCCGGACGTTGGCTCGTCAATTACTTAATTCAACTATAACACGCGCAATAGCCTACCCAAATGCAACTTACCCCAAAGCGACCGGCCGCACGCAATGGATACAGTCCACGTCCCGGCACGACAGCTTGTAGCAGACAGCTCAGCAGCCCTGCCCCACCCCAGCGTGTAGCGCACAAGTCTACACTATTGTCCGAGTGTTGTTATTTCAAGAAAGCAAACTGTCACTGCCCGCCGGCCGCTGTCGTGACATATTTTATTAACAGTAGTATTTTTTAACAAGTGAGGAGTTCATTGATAGTTTCCTTAAGGGTGAAGTAGCCTACTCTTTAGGCTAGCGTTGCCTCCTCCAGCCAACCATCCGGCGCACAGATCAGATAGAAATGGTCCTGTTATGAACCCGAGTTTAGTAGATATCGCGCAGTGAACGAGGCAGCCTGCAAACAGTTTGAAGCGCAATGTGGCTGTAACAAGTTAGAAACTAGCCAAACTCTGTTGCTTGTTAACCTTTTTAAATTATGTGCGTAATGGTGGGGTGACGTCCGCGCCAATGTCTTATCCGGAGCGTATCGCTCGGTGCGTAATTCCAAGAGCAGTATAGGCCTAATTAAAAAGAAGAGAAGGAAGATGATGGGCTAGACCCGGAACGTTTGTCCCCTGTCTGTCGGTTTTATTTACTTTTTTCGGCTTTGTTTAATACAGCTTTTGATTCTGCATTCAGCTCCAGTGTGCGACTCCTTTCTTTCTTTTTATATTATGAGCTTCCACGAACTATCTTTCTTTGCGCACGCTATAAAATGGCAATAAACCTGTTACTATAAACTACTGGTTAACTATGTATTCTATGCTTTCTAATGTTGGTAAAGGCGGGATAAGCGGGATAATGTATTGTCCACACGTGACTACGGAAATATATTTCCTTCGGAGCGGAATAACAGCACTCCGCCTTCGGCATCGGGGGTCTTATTTGTCCCGTAGGGCAATATTTTCTTATAGTCACGTGTGGACAATACATTATCCCTTACCTTTAAATTACTGTTGTAAGCCTACATTTTAAAACATTTCGTCGATATTGTAGCGGTGCAACCGACTGTTTTAAGTTATGAGATGGGCGCCAGCTAGGCAACAATAAGACTGCCTTTACCTTTCCAAAAATGAATACAAATCAGTGACCAACACATTAGAAATAACTCAGATCAACACAACGAATATCTTTTCTTATTTTTAGTAGTGCACTTTTGCAAAACCCTTGTTTGCAGACTTGTGCGCTTGGTCTCAATTTGGAACAGCTCACATCAATGTCTGGCTTAGCATTCTTGCGAATGATGATCTTCTCGGCGCACACTTCATGGTTCCCTCTCTCTTGCTCTCTCGGCTTGTTGCTTCCTGACAGTCTCACCCGCCATTTGAAATTAACTCCATTTTATAGACAGATGTAGTGCACAGGGGGTAACTCTGCTATCTCACTCCGGAGGAGGCAGAAGCAGTCCGTTACGATATAGTATATTTATAAAATAGGCTATAAAATAGGCCTAATGATAAAAAAAGCAGCCTGAACTAAAATGAAAAATTAATTTAAAAAAAATAGAGACGCACGCACGCACTTTCTACATGGTTCGATTTTTGTTTTCATTGCATTGTGGTGGTAGGCACACAAGTTTGATAAAATATAAAAATAATTGGCTAATAAAATAGGCAGACTAAACTAAAAGTCTGCCCAGGTACACGAAAGGTCTGCATGGGTTGAACGTAACGTCCTTAGGTCTTCTACGAAAAATCCTCAGGTACTGCACGAAACGCCCCATGCCTTCTACGAATGGTCCAACGTTTTGTTCGAATGGTCCCCTCTCAACAATTCATTAGACGAATCGTCTCGAATTCGTGTGTATGGTGTGTGTGTGTGTGTGTGTGTATGGTGTGTGTATGGGGTGTGTGTGTGTGTGTGTGTGTATGGTGTGTGTATGGTGTGTGTGTGTGTGTACCTTTCTCCTGCTGTAAGTGCTGCCAGGTTGTGTTCTCCAGGCTGTGGTTCTGACTTGTCTGCGAGGATGCGCTCCATCTGTTGTTCTATCTCCCGTGGCAACAGCAGGCGTCCGTCGTAGAACACGTAGACCTTGAAGAAGCGTCCGCGGTGGAACACGGCGATGTGCTTACTCTCCGCCATGTGCTGGATGGTGTCTACATGCAAAGGCAAGTATACAATCACTCTTTAATGAATGTCATTAACTGTACGTACGTATAGTGCATGCATTTTCTCCTCAAAACAAAGTGAAATGTTCAGTATATAGGTACAGAAATATGACAGAATGAGATTTTGGTTTAACATTACATTAAATTACATTACATTAATGTGGGTAGCCTGGTCTAATCATGGTTAGGGAGGTTGCAGATTCGAAGCCCACCCTTACCTCTCCCTACACCTCCCACATGGTTCCAGGCACTGTAACCAATACCCAGTAAATAACATGTGGCTTTCGATGTCAGCTAAGTACAATATAATGTAATGTAATGGTTTTAGGGTGATTCTAAGCCCACCAGAGAATCTCAGGGAAGGGATGTCTAAACAGAAACATGCACAGACGAGCAATCAGCAGACTCACCTACAAATGGCCCAGATAGACTGCAGCCTCATAAGGGCCGCCGTATTAGTATGATTCTACTGCGATTACATTGTATTGTCCTTATGTTGTCTTTTGATAATACTATTATCAATTTGCCTGTGACCTTTGTGTGACTCTCACCAGAGGTCACCAGATCAAGTCGTCACTGCAGCAATGTCACATAGCCATTGGTGGATGAGGCTGACCACATGTTAATAAAACAGTCTGTGATTGGTTGCTGCAGAAAGTGAAGCAGAGATGGCAGAGGGATGATGAGTTCAGGAAGAAAGTGGAAACACCAAGAGGTTAGAGGAGGTCTGCAGAGGCCGCTCAGCTCTTCAGATTCACAAACATCAGACCACATTCCCCGTGTGTGTTAGATACGGAGGGACCACATGCAGCTGGAGAGCTCTTTCATATCCTTGAAGTCAGAAGCACCGAGATCATCGCAAACCACATCAGGATAATCTCAAGACATATTGAGATAATATCAAACCAGATTGTGATCATTTCAAGCCACATTGAGAGCAAAGCAGGACATTGCTTCAGTGGGCCACATTGTGACCATAGCAGTACTGCCTGACTCGCTTCTCACTTGGTGCATGAGGTCTTGAGGTCACATCATGATCATCATGAAGCTGATGGTGGTTTCCACACTTTCATGCCTTGACTGATCACTGTTGCACAAGTGGTGGTACTTTTCTACAGTCTTGTGCATTTACAAATTTCTTCACTTATTGCTGCTTTGTTTTAAAAACAAAAACCTGAGTAATTAATTCATTATTTTTGCATAATTTCTACTGTATCGTGGCAACCTACACACAGCCAATAGGAAACTAGCCCAATATTTATCACATTGGTTACACAATCACAGGCCGGTTACAGAAGTCATAACACAAGGAGAACTTCCCCATCCTTGATAATATTCAACTCATAAAGACAGGAGTGTAATTCCAGTGTATCTATTTAATCATTCACTACTACTATATTACTGTATCTTGCTGTGCTTCCTTATTATGACTTATTACTTACTTGGCAGGCCCTCCTAGCTTCTCTAATCTATGCATATCACTATCTGTTCTCTGTAAGACGGAAATGCACTAAAATAACACCCTGCCTTGTTATGATGAGCTGCCTTGTGAGGGTAGTAAACACTGGTTTGCTATAAAAAGCCTTCTTGGAATTCTAAAGTAGATAGCGCCCTTGACCAGTTGCTTTGATCTTGTCCTCCGCTGCTCCCTCCCCCGCTCCTTACTTCCTGGATCTAATTAATCATGAACCTATTTGTCAATTGTCCACCCTTGTCTAAGGTGCTGTTTCCACGTAGCTGGATATTTTTATATGTGGATATTTTTTTCTCCTGGTTGCATTGGTTTTGCATTGGTTTTGACCTTCCGTTTCCATGTAGCAGATATTTCAAATCCAGGTATAAAAAGCAGGAGAAAAAAATATCCTGTTTAGGGGGCTGAAACGCATTTGTTACAATGGAGGATTTTTTTTATCCACATGTTGCGTTTACACCTAGCAGGAGAAAAAAATACCCTGCTAAAAAAATATCCTGCTACGTGGAAACAGCACCTAAGGACAAGTATAACGGGGACTAGAGTGCAGACCACACTGTCCCCCAAATACTACTGTTTATCACATGCAGCATGCTTGTTTACACAACACCCCACAACAATGAACCTCACTGCAACAAAACCAGACAACACATATCCAGAAGCCATCCAATTAATATCATGGCAACAACGGCACACATATCCACCTCAACCCATTCAATTAATATAACAGCAACAACGCCACCCATCTCATCGGATCCAAATAACATCATAGCGACCACACAGTACATATTCACACCCAATCCAAATTAATATCATGGCAACCACACCTCACACATCCAAACCACATCCAATTAAAACCACAGCAACCAATGAGGTTTGCCGCTGCCAGCTACATGGTGGAGGGTCATGTGACACATCATGCAGTAGCTGGGTATGACCACGCCTGCCGCTCACGCTCACGCTTAATTAGGAGGTGCAGGAAGTAGAGGGGTGGGGTTACACAGCAACTCTACCTGTGTCGACCCCTGGAATGCGACTGGTGTTGAAGACGCGTTCGTACTGGGCCGAGCACATGGGGACTGTGTTTAGAAGCATGAGCTGCAAGAAGCAAGAACCACCACGTCAACAGGGGGCACTACATGGACTGACAGTGATGGAGAGGGCAGAGGGTGGCCTGCTGAGAGAAACAGGGTGAAGAGAGGATAGGGGTTGCTCTGCTGGTGTAGAGGCACAGGTTGGATAAGGGAGAGGAGTGATCGCCTGTTGAGAGAAACAGGGTGGTGAAGAGAAAGGGTAGAGTTGGCATGTTAAAAATCAGGGTGGATAGGAGAGAGGGTGACCCTCCCACTCTGGTGGAGAGAGAAACATGGTGGGGAGGGTGAGAGGAGTGATGGCCTCCTGAGAAACAGGAAGGTGCTGAGAGAGAAACAGGGTGGTTTTACTCGAGGAGAGAAACTGTAGTGGGAGGCTAGAGAGGGTGGAGAGGGTGGATGGTGCATTCGCTGAAAGTAGAAAGGAAGAGGACAAGCTCTCTTCTGCAGAGGAGAAAGATGATGATGAACAGGATGTCTAAACAGCTTTAGACATGCAGGCGGACAGATGGACAGACAGACAAATGGACAGCAAAACAGCCAGAGAGACAAACAGCCAGCCAGATGGGAACAGGTGGACAGCGAGCTAGATGGGAACAGGTGGTTTGTGGATCTGCACGTTGGGGGGGGGGGGGGGGGATGATTGAAGGCTGAAGCTGGAGAGACAAACATCCATACTGGTCATCAAGACCACCGGCACAACCACACTGATGGGAAACAACTGCACATTATAGTGCCATCAGAGACATACTTGGTATACTGTATATATATACTTTCACGTGCTGTGACAAAAAATCTGTAGTGTTTTACTTTATTGGTTTGTTTTTCTTTTGCAATCTACACTGCTTGTGCTTTGGTTGGTTGTGCCGGTGGAAATGGTGTGACAGAGCGGAGTTTTTCTGCTGGATCTGGAGAGGAGAGGAGTGGGGTGGAAGGGAGAGGAGAGCCGACACTGCTGACTGGCACCTTGCAGTCCAGCCCGGTTTGATCCTGTCCGTGTCTTACCTGTCTCCTGTCCGGGGACGCGGGAGGTGTTAAACATGCGCTCCCACTGAGCTGAACACAGCGGCACTCGACCCAGGTAGATCTGCCACCCGGCAGCACAGAAAAGAAACAAACCAGTAAACAAACAAACAAACAAACAAACAAACAAACAAACAAACAAACAAACACACGTTTATGTGCGACTGTTACATCAGCATCAAGCCGAGGTACAGACAGAAAGAGAAAGACAGAACCAGACCAGAGCGATGTAAGATGAAAAAGAAAGAGTGAATAAAAAGAGGAGAGGAGGAGGGATACAAGAGCAGTCTGTTTTTATGAGAAGCTTTGAGCTCCTGGGGAACTGTGGAGGGAAGACTATCTACTCGGTTGACTGTTTACAAACTATTTTCATGTCAAAGTGTTACAGACAGATCATAAAAGGATGCATCCTTACAGTCAGATTGGATAGCTGAGATTAGTCACCAGTTCCTTAAAACTACATAAAACATATAAAGCACTTCAACAGCAATTAACCCTTTATGAGCTGAAGGCTGCCGGGCCAGCATCTCCTGCAGGGTGAGGTTCTGTGGAACTCTTAATGTTTTGATACTGTATCTCCAGAAGGTGGAGGTTGCTATGGAGCTATGAGCAGCATCTCCAGAGGGTGGAGGTTGCTATGGTACAATGGGCAGCATGTCATTGGGCGAATTGTAACGTACCGGTTTGATCTGCGCACGGTCGAGTTTCCTCCTGTAGAGCATGATGGCGTGGATGGCATTACCTGCCCGCGCTGCCTGGAGATGGGTGGGGAACACGTAGAGGAAGTCCTGCAGGAGAACATAGGAGAGGAGATCAGGAGAGATGAGGGGAGATGAGAGGAGAGGAGAGGAGAGGAGAGGAGAGGAGAGGAGAGGAGAGGAAAGGAGAGGAGAGGAGAGGAGAGGAGATGGGAATAGAGAGAGGAGAGGAGATGAGAGGAGAAGAGGAGGGGAGGGGGGAGAGGAGAGGAGGGGAGATATTCAGATTCATGTGTGGGGGGGAAGGGTATGGGTAGTACTGTACATATGGGTAAGTAGATGAAAGTAAAGGGCACTGTAGAAAGTCAAAGTCCAGACAATAATATCGATAAGATTGTCAGGAACTGGGCCATTGTTGCTCAACTGAAAGAGAAACAGGATAGACTGAGCATTGAGCAAATTCTATATTTGGTTGTGTGGGTTTTACCAGTCATTACAAAATTGAAAAACAGATAGAGGAGGATGTTATTTTAAAACCTACAAGAAAACACAAACAGACCCACACATCCACACGCACGCATGTACGCACACACACACACAAACACTGGGAATGATACAGCTTTTCTGTGAATGAATGTATACAGCTCAGACCCAGCTCATCTCCCACTGTACTATCCTAACACCTTAATCAGATCGCTGGTGTTGTGGTAATTCAATTAGGGGGCACATCAGCTAGCAGGCCACACAGAGGATGATTATAATGAGATGAATTACAGTAATCAGAGTATGACCACTGCACAGTATGACCACCACACAGAACTGGCATGACGAGACTTATGGCATGAATAAACCAGAAGCGACTTGAGCGACTCCAGCGACGCAAGTAATTGACTTTGTAGTGAGCCATTGGCAGGTGAAGAATTCTTGCACACCTCCTTGGTCAGGTGTGTAGGAGTGGAACCCCTGGGTCACCAACGTTAAAGCAAAGAAAGCTCCCGCACACTGTTCACATTTGCATGGTTTACTGCGACGTTTCGGTCTACTGACCTTCTTCAAGCAATTCAAAGTTTGAATTGCTTGAAGAAGGTCAGTAGACTGAAATGTCGCATTAAACCATGCAAATGTGAACAGTAGTGGTGTCAACAATGATCGATTCGGCGATCCGAATCGATCCGGGGCATGGACGATCCAGATCCAGATCCGGCAAGTTCCAGAATCAATCCGGCAATTTTTTAAAGTTTCAATTACTTCCATGGATATTTCGGGAGCAAATGTATGTTAAATTAAATAAAAACACTTCAAAACATTGCAAGACTGATACAGACTGATACAGAAAACAGCCAATAAATTGTTGCTCAGTATCTGACTACTTGTATTTCCTCATCATGGCTGAACATTTGCTTTGCGTTCAGTAGAAATGTAATGCATTGCAATGCGTTGTAGAACTGAATCGAATCGGATTGGATCTAATAGAATCGAATCGAATCGGATCTACTACCTCCCGAATCGTGATCGAATCGGATCGTGAGGGCAGTGCCGATCCACACCACTAGTGAACAGTGTGCTTCCTTTGCTTTATTGAGCCATTGGCGACAGAAGAGACAAAAGCGTTTTGGCCGACTAAAGGCGATTTGAGCTACTTGAGAGCTGACAGTTTATAGATGGACTTCAGCTAATATTATGCAAATGAGCTATGATGCGGTCCGGTGACAGACGACACAGCCAACGGGAACGTTGCAATGTTTCCATTCTGCTTTTAACGGACATACGCTGTAGTTTCTATCGCTTGTATCACTCATGCTGCACAGTCCACAGATTCTCTGTCGATTAATCTTTTCACCGCCGGTGTGTTCACCCGGTAATTGATCAGGACACTCTACACTGACTGTACACTGTACACTGCGCAGGACGACCACTGCACACCATACACTGTTCAACGCTGTGCACAGGACAGTACACAGTACACTGTACACAGGACAGCCATAAAGATATTCATTACGTAGGCCGTTGCTGAAATCCCTCCCTCTGATTGGAGATCAGGCATGTGGACCTGAGCTTCGTAGCCGCCAAGAAGCTAATCCTGACTTAGCATTAGCCTCAATTACACACCCATAAACTGAGTTGCAGGATTACAAAAGAGTCATGCGACATGCGATTCTGCTTCATCTAGCACAAACAGCTACGGCAATATTGGAAGGAAGTCACTTCTGTCTAGACAAGACTGATGTGGTGTTGAGTGTGACTGATGAGTAATTAAATCCAGGACACATTATACACCTTTTCCGAGTGAAGAAGGGAGGTGTCTGGACAAGTAAGACTACTGCATAGGTACTCGCTGTTACATCCTCCAGCTTACTGATGCAAATATTTGAATGAGTAACGACATGACTATCAGGCTCAAGGAGAAGTTGCTTACAACTAAACTATGTTGCTGTGGTCACAGCGCAGTGCGGCAGCCTTCAACCTCAGCTCTCACTTCTAGAAATTTTCGAGCTATTTTGGTTGTTTTTTCTATTCTATTTGCATGTGCTTGGAGTTGTTGCTTTTGTGTTTGCATTGCAAACGGAGGCGATCCATTGACTTGTGCACAACTTCACCATGGTACAGTAGTACTGTATATGATTACCATGGTACTGTAGTGATGCAATTGGTTACCATGGTACAGTAGTACTGTATATGATTACCATGGTACAGTAGTACTGGTACAGTAGTACTGCATATGATTACAATATGGTACAATAGTGATGCAATTGGTTACCATGGTACAGTAGTGATATAAATGGTTAATAAGGCATAGGAGCAATATGTTAATGGTTACCATGGCGTAGTAGTTGCTGTTGACCATGATTGGTCCTCTTCCTCTCAGGTAGATGTACTCCTCCCACCAGTCAGTCACCTGCAACACAACAGCAAAAGTAAACTTAGATTGTACATCATGTTCGAGCTGGCCACCAAAGAGGGTGACCATAAGAATAATGATAGAATCATGTGTATTGTACTGTATGACGTTTAATGTGCATTGTGCCTGTGTATCAGAAAATACATCAGCAAAGTGCTCTTCAAACACTATGCTCAATTCAACATCTTTACAATATACACGTGTCACTTGAGCCTGTGGCAATTGATATGTGATGTGTGTGCTGTTGATACTATGTTTAACAAGTAGTATTGTAGTATTGAGTATTGAAAATGTAGTGAGAAGAGTAGTGTGTAGAGTGGCTTACGTAGGCCCAGCAGGACTTGAGTATGTGTGTGCTGTTGGTGCAGTTCTAAGTAGATTTAAGATTCAAGATTCAAGATTCAAGATAGTGAGTGCGTTGCAATATGCGACCTTGCCTCCTCCACTTGCTTCTCTCCTAGTACCAGGAAGTAATATGTCATGATGACATCACTGACAACAGCATTATATTTCAATATCTTGCAAAAGCTCAATTGTAGAGTCTTTTTCTCATTTGCAATTGGGATGGTGAATGAAAAACAGTCCCTCAAAAGTTGTTGTGGCTGGGCTGACAGCTGGGAAACTTTATCGTTTTCTCCACGAAGGAGGGGCCAGGAGGCGGGACGAGGAGACAAGCGCAAGTGGAGGAAGCAAGGTCGCATATTGCAACGCACACAGAGAGTAGAGTGGTGAGTGACTTACGTAGTTGGAAGTCCACCAGGACTTGAGCTTTAGGTACCACTGCAGACGGGGTCCGAGGTTCCTCTCAAAGTCCTTAGCCAGCCCCTCCATCCTGCTGTACTGCTCATCGTCCATCAGGGGCCGCACCGACTCCAGGTACTGAGGAGGACCACAGAGAGACAGAGGGGGTTATGGGATAGCTCAGTGAGATATACTGTAGAGCAGTGTTTCCCAACCAGGGGTACGAGTACCACTAGGGGTATGCGAGCACACCTCAGGGGGTACGTGGAGTAATGAAATAATAACAAATACATGGAGTATAATAGGCACTTTGAGATGGCAGAATAGATATAGAACATGCGTGAGGGCGTACTCTTCATTATGACAACATGGCTCAGGGGGTACGCAGGACAAAAAAGGTTGGGAAACACTGATGTAGAGGACATCATACTACGTATTGCCCTCCCTACCCCTTCTGTGGTGGGGGTATCAAATTCAGGTGAAAATATCAGCCAAGATTTCCATGCGTCCTTCAGGTCGGAACCAGTGCACAAGTCACCACGGGATTTCACAGGGTTGTATTGAGTTGTATTCTGAGTACTGAGTGATGATGGGAGTTAAATAAATCACCACCATAAGCTTCATATTCAAGATTGTAGTTTGGTTTTCACCGCTTAAACCAGTTGCAAGACCACCCATTCATCTGTAGTTGAGCTGCCCACTTCTTCTCAGAATCAGTACCCAGTGATGTACCGAGGGGCTGTAGGAGACTGTGTGAGATGGAGGAGTAGTGGGAGTAGTTGGTGATGCAGAGAGACTGTGAGGTGCCTGAGCTTGCTGAAACGTACTCCCACAGCAGGTGGTTCTCCTTCAGATCACCGCTCCCTATAAAAGAGCTTTTATTCACTAACACTGGCCCTCTGTCTGCTGTGTGCCTTGTATGTTCTCAAGAATCATTGGAGGTGCACTTGTGTTTGATCACACTGTGTATTGCATGTGGCCAGGACACACAGCATGTGTAAGCTTTTTTCACAGTCACACTGCTGTTCTGTCAGCTGTATCTCCCTGAAGAAGAGGGACAGCGCTTACTGTGAGGACATCAGCCATCTGTGTATATGGGCAAGGCCACATGATAGCACAGTAGTCACACACCCACTCCAGTTTTAACTGAGAGCAGCAGATTCTGAAAGAACAATATGCCTGTTTGTGTGAAGCAACATCTGACTGGAAGGCAAAAAATACCAAGACATGAGAGAGAGAGAGAGAGAGAGAGAGAGAGAGAGAGAGAGAGAGAGAGAGAGAGAGAGAGAGAGAGAGAGAGAGAGAGAGAGAGAGAGAGAAAGAGAGAGAGAGAGTAAAAGCAGAGATCACCATTTCATGGTGTCCTTGACAGCTGGTATGGGGAGGCAGAGCAGACAGGGAAGGAAGGAAGCAAGAGAGATGGAGAAGGAGAGAGGGATGGAGAAGGAAACGGAGCTGAAAAGATTCATCTTACCCGTTGCATGGTGTCCTTGACAGCTGGTACGGGGAGGCGGGGCAGAGCGCTCTGGAAGCTGTACAGCATGGGCTTCCTCCCAGAGAAGACCCGCACCAGGAACTGCACCATAACACAGGGGAGACATCACATTACATTACATTACATTACATTACATTACATTATATTATATTATATTATATTGTATTATATTTAGGGCTGGGACTCGATTAAAATTTTTAATCGAATTAATCTATAGGCTTTGAAATTAATTAATCGAATTAATCGCATTTTAATCGCATTTAAATATCTGACTTGGGAACAGTGAAAAATTTGAATAATTACAATAAATAAGCTTAATCTAAAGATATTATTCATTTTTAAAAGAAGAGAGAACTCTTCTCAATTTCAGCAGGCTGTTCACCATCAGGCGTAATACTGGCCTCCACTGGTCTAATCCAGAACTATGTAGCTATATTATACTGCGATTAATTTTTTAATCACGTTATTTAATTAATCGAATCGCGTGATTAATTAATCAAAATTAATGCATTAATGTCCCAGCCCTAATTGTATTATATTATATTACATTACCAGGCATATTAAAACAGCACAGTTGTGAGCCTGTGAACCCAAGCTGCCCAGAGCAGAGAGACGGTCGTTGCATGTAGACATACATGCAGTATGTATGGCTAAGGATTTTCTAGGTTCTAACCCTGCCTCTTTTTAAAAAAATATATATTTTTAGGGGCTTTTATGCCTTTATTTGATAGGACAGTCTGAGATGGTGACAGGAAGCGAGTGGGACAGAGAGACGGGGTGGGACTGGGAAATGGCATGCAGGCCCCCCCCCCAACCCTGCCTTTTAACCGTCTCTGGTATGGCCTTATTTTGTCTTTCTCCACATTAGACAGAAGCAGAGAGGGGTTAAACGCTAAACACTGCCATATATACATATTCAAAAAGGACATTTAGTCTGAAGCATTTTATTCACCATCCAGATGCTCATCCTACGATACTAGGTGTGCCCCCATACTGATGTAAACCTGTCCTTTGTGTGTCCTAGTACTACACATGTCTAGTGTCTGGTACTAGACTGGTCCTAGTACGCCTACTCACATCCAAATGCTCAATCCAAATGTCCTGTGTGTGTTCTAGTACTAAATGTGCCCTATTGTACTACTGAACATGCATATGCTGAATGATGCTCATGTACTGTATCCTATGTGTGTTCAAATACTAGACTGGTTCTCCTAGTACAAGACGTGTGCCAGTACTGTACTCACCATCCATATGCTGGAGGTGACGCTCATGTGTCCGTGCTTGTTGTACATCCAGCCGTGCCAGGACAGCAGGCACCTGAGCACGTTCCTCATGATGAAGATGACGGTGACCCACAGCCCCGTGCCCACCAGGACGCCGCCCACCACCCGCTGGCTGTCGTCTGACATGTACTTACTGCGGAGACACAACAATACAATACACACTCTTATACACGCCTATGGAGACACAACAATACACACTCTTATACACGCCTATGGAGACACAATTATACACACTCTTACATACATGCCTATGGAGACACAAGAATACACACTTTTACATACACACCCATGGAGACACAAGAATATACACTCTTATACATGTACAGTATATGGAGGCACAATAATACACACTCTTATATACACACATATAGAGAGACAATAATGCACACTCTTATATACACGCCTATGGAGACAAAATTATACACCCTCTTATACATGCCTATGGAGAGACAATAAATAATGCACCCTTATATACACGCCTCTTGAGAGAGAGACAATAATGCAAGCTCAGCTATATATAGAAGAGCAGCATTATGGATGAGCAGAAGAAGAAGAAGAAGAAGAAGAAGAAGAAGAAGAAGAAGAAGAAGAAGAAGAAGAAGAAGAAGAAGAAGAAGAAGAAGAAGCATATGAATGTAATTTGAATGTAATAACTATGCCATAATTACTTAGAACAAGATCAATATTCCTCATTAAAATGCATGATGGACTGGGTTTCCATAAAAAAGCATTTATACATATTTATAATTGCTGTGTCTATGCTGCTTCCACTTGTAAACAAAAGAAACAAGAAGCCACACTCTAAGTTGATGAGGTCACTGACTACAAGAAAACCTGTGATTTATGGGACAAGCCACAATTAGGATTTAATCCAGCTAGGTCTGTTTTCATCCACTGTTCAGTACATTACGCCCAGCTCCAGTATTTCAAATAGCTTACTGTTGGTGCAGATGGGATCAAAACAAGAAAACGTCATAACATTGCTGTCATGATATGACTGAGAGTCACAGCCAACGTAAGTCTTGGTTATTACTCAGATGCTTTCCCCTAGCTTAAATTACATATCATTCTTTTTTTATTATTATTATTTTTATGTTTATTTAATTTTTACCTTATGCTTTATCTTAATGTTTTAAATGTTTTTTGACTCTAATTTATTTCCTTCTTTCTTCCCTGTTTCCTTTCATTTACATTTGTTAACTTTGTGAAGCACATTGAGTTGCACCTGTGTATGAAATGCGCTATATAAATAAACTTGCCTTGCTTGGCCTTACAGTTTGGTACCAACAAGCTTATAATAGAGACTCTGCAGGAAAATACTGAACTAGAGATTCTAAGAGTATAACAGATCCAGTCTCTCTGACCGAACTGTACTGACATATTGATTTTCTAGAGTGGGGGCGGCTTTCCTGGCCCAGATATGTGACATCACTCTGACACGCCACGTCAAAGCAAACAGCAGAGCGGCCAACAGCCACCTGATTTACATGACATGACTTAGGACTATAGAGGAAAAAAACAGCATGACATAGGGAGTTCAGAGACCTTAAGTCAGCATGACATAGGGCAGAGGTGGGGAACCTATGACATGAGGGCCGTTTACAGCCCTTCAGGCAGTCTTATACGGCCCCCAAAATATTTTTAATATTATGCAGTTTCACATGAAATATGACATGTTTTGTTAAGAAATCTTAGAAATTGCATTTGCAATACAATTAAGACATAACATATTTTCAGGGGACCTAGAGAAGGTGGGATCTGTTGACTTCTGACCTCCATGCTGGCACCCTGTCAGGGCCGCCACTAGGCATAAGCAGAGTAAGCAGAGCGCTTAGGGCAGGGCTGTCAAACTCAAATTGACTGAGGGCCGAAATCAAAATCTGGAACGAAGTCGGGGGCCGAACTCAGCAATTATTTTAAGAAATGAACTAAAATTGTGCATGCATGCACCTCATACTTGTAGTTAAATTCCACACACACTCTTTCCTATCATATTTGTCAGTTCAAATATGTCTGCACATCTTGTGACACAGCAAATTTCATGTAGGTTGTGTTACGCTAAACATTAATGGTGTATTGGGGCCAATTGTGATACACATTTGAAATGATCTCGCGGGCCAAATAAAATGGCTCCGCGGGCCAAATTTGGCCCCCGGGCCTGAGTTTGCCATCCCTGGCTTAGGGCTTCAACCACTTTGCCCCCAAAATTGGACCCTCCTAAATTGAGATTGGCTAAACAAACATTACTATTATTATTTAATTATGAGGGGGGCCTCCTGACCAGTCATGCTTAGGACCTCCAAAACCTTAGCAGCCTCCCTGCACCCTGTCACCCTCACTATCACCTCATTCCTCATCCTCGCCATCACCATATCTTTAGCCCCACCCTCCCCTGTTAACCCCGCCCTCCCTCTGTCACCCTGTCCCTCTGTCAACCAGCCTATCTGTCACCTTCACCCTCTGACCTTCATGCTATGACCTTTGCCTTGCCCCGCTGTCACCTCTCATCTTGCTGTCACCCTGTCTACCTGCCTCGCTGTCCCACTGCCCTTTGGCTGCAGTGGCACACGTGTTTCTACGGATCAACCTCCATTCATACGTAGCATCTATAGGTTGCAGACAGTGTTGCAATGCACAGAGCAAGGCTCAGCCACACAGGGCCCAGTGGCCTTGAGGCCTATAGGAACATGTGATGAGAACAGAGAGAGTAGAGAGAGAGAGGTTCCATTGGCCCATTGTTTCCGGGTTCTATTGTCGCAAGGCGGAGGGGGGGGGGGATCCCCCTTTAGGCAGACCTAGGCAGACCTAAGGACTGTTCTATTCATTCTAGGAGCATTATGACACGCTCCTTTAGGCAGACCGGAACCTGGTCATGTTAGGTGCCCATAGAAACCTATTATGTTGGCATATCTCTATATACTTAAAGAATCTCTGATGAGAATTACAGACGGGAAGCCCTGCTGTGAGGAACACTTTAGTTTGGTTTAGTTAATATGTCAACACGCTCCTCACACACACTCATGCCAACACGCTCCTCACACACTTGCAGTACAGTTAACTAATCTCAAGTGACACGCTGTGTGTACTTTGACTTGGAGCGTCTGGAGAGGAACTACTTCCTCCACTCTTACTGTAAAACACAAAGATTCCTTTGAAGACTTCTCCATCGTCCCGTCAGCAATAAAACAACCAAGGGTTACTCATGGACCTCTCGTTCTGTACATAACCCCTTAGCGCAGAGCCTATGTTATAACTTTACTGTCACCAAAATTGTAAAGGCTATGTCTTAATCTGTTACTTAAGGCTCTCAGTACTGTCATAGCAATGTTGTTATGATGTAGTTGAGTATTTTCAGCAAAAAGTGAATAGGCCCGCCGGCGACCCCATCTGCAGTAAGAGGCTACACAATATTGTTAAGTTCCAAACATGACGAGAACCTGAATAAACCTGAATAATGTCAGATTCTATTGTGCAATACTGCATTTCCATATTGTATTGTGTCATATTGTTGAAAAGTCATCATTATATCATATTGTGAAAGTAATACAGGATGCTATTGGCTAATCCCAAGAGGCCCCCTCCCCCTCTGGGACTAACTAACACAGCAGAGACATTACACAACAGCACCTGCTCCCACAACCACACAGTATGGCGACCTCTCACCTACTTTAACATTCACTGATTCTTGGGAATGTGGCTAAAACAGGTTTTAATTTTGAAAGAAAAATCGAATCCAAAATACAGAAGTATATTATCATAGAGAAAGGTGAGCAGTGCAGCCATGTATTGGAACAGCCTCCCTATATTTTTTTTCCTAAAAGGCTGTTGCATGTTCTTGTCAACACTGTCTGATACAATTAAAAGTAAAAAAGTGGATTTTTTAAATTAAAATGAAGAAGAAGAAAAAAACACGTAAAACTCTGTCTGATGTTGGTGACATTGGTGACAACAATCTGACGGTTGTGAGAGGGTTGTTCCTCATGTGAGTGCGTTGTGCTGATAACTATAACATTATAAGACAAATTAGCATTCATTGTTATTACACTTTAGCCTCTACTGAACCTCCACTGAGGAGCACTTGCAGGCTTTTGTCACCACCATCAGACAAAAAAATCTGATGGTGGTGCCATCTGACGGAGGTGACAAAAAACGTCTTGTAATAGTCTTATAATAGCGTTACAATAGCATTATAATATGCACAGTTTGTTCACATTAGTCATTTGTCCAAGCCTTTTGCAAGCCTGAATTTATGTTTTTAAATCTGATCTGATGGTGGTGACGAATATGTCGAATATGTGGGACACATTTTGAGCATCCAGAAAATAATAGTTAATTTTAACTTAATTTAACTTCTTTAAAATTTTGGCATATATATATATATATCATGCAATGGCCATATTATTCAATTCCATCAGTGAGTTTTTCATTTTTAGTCAAATGAAATGATTATGCCTGTGCTTAGAACAGCCGGTTTTATTGGGGGTGGGGAAGTATACAATAATGAAATACAATAAAATTACAAAACTTTTAAACTTTTGAAACATATACATTTGTTTAACTGACCTTGATCATTACCTGGATTCTTTTGTTGAAGAAAATGGCAAATATTTTCAACACAATTTTTATGAGTGGGACCGTTTTTTGTCAAAATGTCAAGAATCAGTGAATTATTTATAATGTATACACACAGTCCAACTGAGACATATTTTTAAACAGCAAAATGGGATTTTAAAAAATGCTTCATTACTCCGTGTACGCACTGTCCTCCATTCGGGAGCTGGGACTTCCTCAGGTGATTCTACTACTGCCATAAAGGCGATAACACGTCTGATAAACACGCTTCTACAAAATGCCGCCCCTAGAACTGCTGCTAAACCCACAATGCCCTCCCTGACACCACCACTACCCTCTCCTAACCGCAGAGAGATACGGGAATTCAAAAGACACTTACGTACAGTATATTCCCACTACGATGAGTGACTATTGAAGCAGTGTAACATTTACGCAAAATACAGCACCGGACGTTCTGAGCACTGTCTGGGCCGCTGCCACAAAGGGGAGCGCCTTTCATCAGAAACATTATCGACTGGCTCATAACTTTCATCAGAAACATTATCAACTGGCTCATAACTTTCATCAGAAACCTTGTTGACTGGGCAATAACTTTTGTCCTGTAATGAATGTCCACTGGACACATTTACTAGTAGTTAAGCTGTTATCATGCTCCACTGGAAGCACCTTAGAGAGCCCTCCACTCCACTATCTCAACTGGCCACATGTTTCTCAACTGTCCTCTTCATTCACTTCAACCTCATGCTGCTCAAATGCACAACAAATGGTGTCCACGTGGGCTGGGGGCTCACTGACTACAGCGTTGCCAATGCACAGACTTACAGTCAGTAAGACAAGACTACAGAAAGAGATGGAGAGAGAGATATATATATATATATATATATATATAGAGAGAGAGAGAGAGAGAGAGAGAGAGAGAGAGAGAGAGAGAGAGAGAGACTGTGTCTTGTGTGTGTGTGTGTGTGTGTGTGTGTGTGTGTGTGTGTGTGTGTGTGTGTGTGTGTGTGTGTGTGTGTACCTGACAGGCAGGTGTGCGCTGAGCTTTGTGAAGAGGCCGAGTGTGGGGTCCATCTTGGCGTACTGCGTTGAGGACATGTAGCTCACTAGCACCACCATCAGGCCTGTAGGACTCCCCGGGTACACACCTGTCATGATGCCATTCTGGATACCACAACACACACACACACACACACACACACACACACACACACACACACACACACACACACACACACACACACACACACACACACACACACACACGCACACACATGCACACGCACACGCACACAGAAACACACACAGCAAAGACATAGGTCAACAAACAACTTCAATCATAAGCGAGTATACTAATTTGTGATGGGATGTGATGTTTGAATCATCATTCTATATTCAGCTGCCTATTTCAACACGCGTTTAGTGGTAAGATCATTGAGATCGGCAGTGTTATACTCGGACCTACTTATAAGTCTTGGTTGCAGTTTGGCACACGGGCAAGAAGGGGTTATTCGATAGCGCCGAGATTTGTTCCTCAGGAGAGTGTGTCACGACTGGAATCCGTCTTTCTGCATCTCTTGCACATGGTGGTGAGAAACCGGTCATACGTCTGCAAATGCAAATGCTATCCACATTGGGTTTTTGGCTTTTATGAGATGACTGACTTTCCAAGCGTGATTTGGAGTGACTGGCTACATTATGTGCGCCTGCACCATGAATCCATGAATGATTTAACTTTATAGGCTACATCAATGGGATGAATAGCCATTATTGTGCAAGCTGTGACAGAATGTGTAAAGTGAATGCAACATGGTTGGCAGCCCATATGGCTATAGGTGACACGCATCCCTTTACTTTTTTCTTTTTTTAAAGTATTTTTGGGGGCTTTTTTGGCCTTTAATAATATAGGATAGTATGAGAGGAGACAGGAAACCATTAGGAGAGAGAGATGGGGCAGGATCGGGAAATGACCCATGCCAGACTCGAACCGGGGTCCCTGTGGGCATGCAAGCACACACACAACTACTATCCTAATATACACAGAACTACAATTTCTAGTCATCCATTTAGGTGACAAAAAGGCTATTCTCTCATGGGACATCCCCAGATAGCGCAGGAGAGAAGCTGTACCAGCGTGAGCACATGACACAGTGGAGCGCAGAATAGCAGAACAGCTTTCACACTAGTCACCGCGGGAAACTCTGTTTTCCCGACAGAATGGTCTGGGCTGCGTTTTGGCAAGTTTGAAGTCGGACCCTTTATTCTTGACATTATTTCAAATAAAAGTTTGTTATTATTTTGCTTTCTGTTGTAGACTATCAAATGTTTAATTAACCATCAGAATTAGGAATGGAATTCACCCCCTTTCATATTGACAACTGAAACACTGTCGACAGCACCTGTTAATTATTTCCACATGTTATTTTGCTCTTTACTTCATTTAAATATCTGATATCAAGCTGTCAATCAACCAGAAACATGGACCAGGGACTGTGCGTGCGTGCGTGTGTGCGAGCATGCGTGCATGTGTGCGTGCGTGCGTGTATGTGCATATGAACCTCTTCTTCCAGGAGTGTATTCCAGAGAGGTATATACTATGTGTGTGTGTGTGTGTGTGTGTGTGTGTGTGTGTGTGTGTGTGTGTGTGTGTGTGTGTGTGTGTGTGTGTGTGTGTGTGTGTGTGTGTGTCTGTGTGCTACCTTGAAGCGTATGAACCTCTTCTTCCACGAGTGTATTCCAGAGAGGTATATACTATGTGTGTGTGTGTGTGTGTGTGTGTGTGTGTGTGTGTGTGTGTGTGTGTGTGTGTGTGTGTGTGTGTGTGTGTGTGTGTGTGCTACCTTGAAGCGTATGAACCTCTTCTTCCACGAGTGTATTCCGGAGAGGTATATACTGTGTGTGTGTGTGTGTGTGTGTGTGTGTGTGTGTGTGTGTGTGTGTGTGTGTGTGTGTGTGTGTGTGTCTGTGTGCTACCTTGAAGCGTATGAACCTCTTCTTCCACGAGTGTATTCCGGAGAGGTATATCTGCCGTAGCGCCTCGTGACACAGCTGCAGGTCGATGCCATCGGGCGTCACCGTGAACTGGAACGCCACCGCCTGGTGCGCTTCTGCCATGCTGGCTTACTGTGATGGACTTCACACACACACACACACACACACACACACACACACACACACACACACACACACACACATACACACACACACACACACACACACGCACACGCACACACACACACACACACATACACCCCCACACACACACAGAAAGAGAGAAAGAGACACACACATTTTAATATGAATGTAACTACTTCGTGTACATGTATCTAAACAGTTGCCGCCTGGTGCGCTTCTGCTATGCTGACTTACTGTGATGGACTGCACACACACCCACACACACACAAGCATGTACACACATGAGCATGCACACACACACACATATACAGGCAGACAGACAGACAGACAGACAGACAGACAGACACACACACACACACACACACACACACACACACACACACACACACACACACACACACACACACACACACACGCATACACACATGTTAATATGAATGTAACCACTATATGTAACTTAACGGTTGCACTTCTTCCATTCTGGCTTACTGTGATGGACTACACACACACACACACACACACACACACACACACACACACACACACACACACACACACACACACACACACACACACACACACACACGTGTTTTGAACTACCTTTACCTCTCTATGAGATATCACGTCAGATATGACCACATTGTAAGTCTGAACAGACAGTGTGTGTGTGTGTGTGTGTGTGTGTGTGTGTGTGTGTGTGTGTGTGTGTGTGTGTGTGTGTGTGTGTGTGTGTGTGTGTGTGTGTGCGTGTGTGTGTTCACAACAGTCTTGTTAAAAACACACACAGATGGACATCACCCGGTGTGTGTGTGTTTGTGTGTGCGTGTGAGTGTGCATGCATGCGTGTATACATGTGTGTGACATCACACATGCACGGTCAGTTCAGTTGGGGTCATGGCCTAAGGGTCATGGCCTTCTTGTTCATTGTTCATCTATTGTTATCAGATTGATGAGGGAGTCTGTCCATGACCTAAGTTAGCGCAGAGCAGAACAGCAGTGCTGCCTTCAAGCCAATGCTGAGATACAACACTATAATAGTTGGACAAGACATGCTATCCTCTCTCCCCATGCTATCCTATAGCCTGCCTGTCCAGCTAGTTGAGGATCACTCAGACGACTTGACATTCAGAGAGGAAAGAGCTGTTTTAATCATAAGCCACACAAGCTCATCTTTCAACTGGTTTGACAGCTTTTAAGACCTGAAGTAAAAGTAAAAGTAAGAGGCAAAGGTAAATGAATGAACGGATGAGTGACTGAGTGAATGAGTGCCTGACTGACTGAATGAATGAATGAATGAATGAATGAATGAATGAATGAATGAATGAATGAATGAATGTCTACTAACTACAGTACATGCAAAGTAATTAACCACTGGGCTGACAGTTGATCAGTCAGCAAGGGGTTTAAGGTGAGACAGGGACTCCCTGCCTTTCAGACCAGACTACTACTATACTATTACAGGTCAGGTGTAACGGCCTATACATCGTCGCCATGGTAACTGACTGAGAACAATCGTTTCCTTGGAGAAAATAGAACCAATGTGCAAGACAAACACAGAGAGGACAATGACGAGATGAATGCTGATTGAACCATTGACAGTAAATAGAATGGACGCCAAATCAACGCTATTTGCCATTCAACGCTTTGAAGCCAGATTTGGGAACATTCCAACTTACATTCCACCTTAGCAACGCCAAACGCAGGTGCTGATTGGACAACAACAAGACTTCTAACGGTCAATCAAACCATGTTCTGATGCTCATTGGTCAATTTAACTTTTAATATCTCTCTAAAACAAAACATCACCACAAAAAATCACCACCCTGGTAAGTTGGAGAGCAAGGGGACCTACTAGTTGAGCGAAAAATTATCCCCCTGGAGTGGCATTTAAGGGAGATACAGGGTTTTATGTCTCTCATAGGAATGAATGGGATTTGGCCATTTTTTGGTCTTTTTGGGTCCAACCTTGGCTCCAACTTGGCTTCAACAATGAAATAGAATTTTGGCCTCCATTCTATTTACTCTCAATGGGTTGAACAGACAATGGCAAAATTCATGTCCACATTCTAATGGAACGTTTTCATCTAAAGGAATTTTATTGAACGGCTTTAGTAGGCTTCGACATCTAACAATAGAAATGAGTGCTGGACCATCAATCGATGTGTTGGTGTAATTCCAAACACACACAATAGTTCCTAAGAAATTCGGTGATGCCTGAAGGACGTGTGGCGGTCCTTATAAAAATATAAAAATATAAAAATATGGGCGGTCCTACCCCACCACTCGTTAAAACTCCCAGCACAGCAGTGCCTCCTCTCCTCTCCCCCTGCCCCCACCCCATCCCCCCGCGTCGTCTCGAGATCACATGACTTGCCGGTGCCACTGGAAACTGGGGGAAAGGTCGCGGGCGAAGCATGCGACTTGGCCATGACACAGAAGCCGTAGTAGACAGACTGCGCATTTCAATAGTACTAACGAATACAAATGGGGATAAATGCAGCAGCCAAACAGAGAAACGAAACGAGTATAACACAGAGACCGTTGTCTACACACAATATATTAGAAACTAAACAAAGCCATTGCGCAAGCGCAGTAACACCAGCTATAGATTCTCAGTGTGCAAGTGTCAAATTATGACAGGTTCCTTCTCTTTCTAAACCTCTATACAAGAGATGCTAACCTTCATCTTTTCTATAAGGCTCAGTTTTCCTTCCAAACTCCCGTGTATGGGCGTGTGGGCCCGTACAGTTTACGACAAATCTTGGTGCGCATGCAGGTTTTCCTTCAAATGACACAATTCCACATGTGCGAAAACAGCATTGTGTATAGATTGAGTTGTTGTACCACAACGACGACAACGTTTATTTGTAAAACATTCTCTGATCAACAGATAACGACGTAGTAAATAAAATATGTGACCTCTCCTTGGACTTCTGGCCCCAAGCAACGCGCGCGCCGACCTGGCACAGTCACCGCATTGTGCAACACTAAGCAGCTGACAACCACAATCTGTTTGTTTATGTTACAATTTATTACACAATTACAACAAAGTAAGAACGCGGCCTGTTGTCCACTCCGGACCCTCGGAGGAGAGCGACACGGGGCTTTTGTTAAGGCAAGTGACAGTTGCGCACTGTCAAACAAAACCCGCTCTCAAGTTGTACGGCCGGAACTAAGCTGCAGACTTCGCTGAAAGCGCAAAAGCAATAGCAAAGAAGCGAAAGAATGGAAATAGCTTTGGATAACTTTCGAAACAGTGCTTCTGATACTCAGGAGGCAAAACAGATATCTGGGTGATGCGGGTAAACGAGGCAGCGGTGCGGTTGCCGCTTTGCCATGTTTGGGCTACTTTTTCGCTAAAAGCGTCACATCTGGTCAGCTTAAAAATCGGAGAATGAAATAGATTGTAACAACACAGGCTTACCTGTCAATTTGCAAAACTCGTGTGGGATGGTGAGGGTGTAGAGAGGGGGCAGAGAAACACACTGCCCAGAGCTGTAGAGAAAAGAGTTGGAGCATCCTTTGATCTTTGCCGACGAGTGGTCACGTGGTTTGCGTAGTCTACGCCCACCGCAGAAGGGTCCTATACACCGGGAGCTGTCAATACATTTCATTGAGCGAGAGCGTCCTTTAACGGTAATTATATCAGATTATGCCGCCCCCAAAAGAACGAGTTCGTTTTGTTTTTTGTAGGCCATTTTATGGCCTTCATTGTCATATAAAAACATTGAAGTGTCAGTACCGTAATACGGTAATATCATTGCAGTTACACTTTGGGAGGGAAACGTCATCTTAGCTAGGAAGCTCCATTACTTACCATTGAGATGCTAATTGTCCGTAGCCCTTGATAATGTCTATTTGTTTTGGATTCAGCAGAAGGACATTTTAATGGATAAAATACTTCCAATACATAAAAAGATAAATACATAAACCCAACATGTCCCAGTTGTAGGCATACAGTAATATAGCATTTGTTAATTTCAGCCTTTATGATGCTGTCATCATCAGACCTGTCAAACCACTCAATGCAGGATGCAAATGAACATGAACATGATGCAATGAACATGAAGTAAATAACCCACAGCTGTACAACCTGTGCTTGAATGGTTCAATCTTTTATTTGAAATAAAAAAAAATACTCCAAATAGAAACATAAACAGCCCAAACAAAATAACTATGAATAAAACGGCATGTCTGTGTACATGACAAGACGTGTGTGTGTGTATGTGTGTGTGTGTATGTGTGTGTGTGTGTGTGTGTGTGGACAATAATGCATGAAGAATTGGAATTCACTGGAACATGCTGGAACTTCCAATGCATTGAAAGCATCAACCTATGACCAGAGAGGAGCAGACGAGAAGAAAAAAAGAGAGAGATTTATTTATATACATGGCATGGGCTGTTGTGCTGAAAGGGATTGATTTGAATATTTCAGAAAAGACTGATCTGCTGGGATATTCACACATAACCATCTCTGGGGTTAACAAACAATGGTAAGGGGGGGAATACAGTGAGCAGCGATTCTGTGGGCAAAAATGTCTTGTTGATGGCAGAGGAGAATAGCCAGACTGGTTGGAGCTGATACAAAGGCAACATTAAGTCAAATAACCACTCAGTACAACAAAGGTATGCATAAGAGAATCCCTGATTACACAGCACATCTTGAGGCAAATGGTTACAGCAGCAGAAAAACACATTTGGTGCCACTCTCCTGTCAGCCAAGAACAGGAAAATGAGGCAACAATTTCGACTGGCTCCCCATAAACGACACTAAAAGATCGGACAAATGTTGCCTAGTCTGATGAGTCTTGATATCTACATCTACACTCTCAGTGGAATTGACAGAATTTTGTCGATAACAACATGAAAAGATGGACTCTGTCTTACATCAACGTTTCATGCAGGAGATATAATGGCATAGGTATATTTCCTAAAGCACATTTTAGGGCCAATTAGAACCAATTTATATTTGTTGGAATGCCAACAGCCTACCCAAGACTTTGTTTAAAGGTACAGTGCCAAAATGGTAGGCCACACCCTGGAGGGACATTTATTGGAAAGTTAAATGGATCACACAGCAAGAATGGCGGACAATATTGCTCTGGACCCTTTGCTAAACCAATAATTAGCGTTCCTCCCTTCTGGAAGAAATTTTTAGAATGTCTTGCTGCTGAAAAAAATATATATATAAACACCATTTTCACCCTCATCCTATAGTATTGCTTCACAGAAGTGGAGAACAGTAGAATGCACACATCTACATGGAAAGCATATTTTTTTTAATACCACAGAGGAATATTTTAAGTTTTTTTTTGGCAACTTAATTTATTGTACTGTGCTGCCCTAACAGCTTGGGCCTAGAGGACCTAGAGGACAAGACCAATGGCCATATTGTTTTTAAATGCCTGTTTACATGTGGATTGTGGAGAAGTGTCACGCTAGACAAATTTCTGTGAAAACAGACACTAAAAGTTAGTTATCTGATCTTACAAGGGTGAAAACAGACACTAAAAGTTAGTTATCTGATCTTACAAGGGTGGCAAGACTAGGCATTGCAACTATGCTGCCCATTTCTACTTGTCATTAACATTTATTAAAGTAATACATTTAAATTCACTGTGACACAGTACTCCCACAAAATTCAAGTGAACACTGCACACTAGAAAATTGCATTTCTGCCTCATCCATGCAAGGGGGCAGTCCCCAATGGCGCCGTGTGGCGGGACGGTACATGATCAGGGTACCTCAGTCAGGGAGGAGGATGGGGGAGAGCACTGGTTAAATACTCCCCACACCAACCTGGCGGGTTGGAGTCGAACCAGCATCCTTTGGGCTACGAGTCTGACACCCTAAACCGCTTACCCACGAATACGACACAAATACCATTGTCTTGACACCCTGTCTGTCAACAGTCACTTTCACTAGTCCATACCTTTGAAAACTGTCCTCTGGTATTTCTTGACCCAGTCTTGACTCAATTAACTTGTTGAATGGTTGTTCGGCGTCTTCCATTCTTACCTTGGCTATGTCTCTGAGTGCTCAATACCCTGTGCTTCTTAAAATACTCCTGTCCTGCACACCTTCCAGGCCATTCCACAATCTTGCAACTATCTTGCCTTGCCATTCCCTCTCGCTACCTCGGTTTGTCCTCGACCATCCTCCTCTCTGTCCCTCTGCCCATCTCAGTACCATGGGGAATAGAGCTTTTCAGTTGCTCTGCTCCTCAGCTCTGGAATGCACTGCCCCCTGACTTATTACCCAAGTTCAAATGCAGACTAAAAAACTCATTTGTTTCAGTTAGCCTATTCCTTAGGACTTTTTAACTACCGTTTTATTTTGTTAAAAATGTGTTAATGTGTCTTCGTTTTATTATTACTTCTCTCTGATCCTTGAATGTTTTGAAAGGCACTTTTATTCTCTTGTTACCGTAGTTTCATTTGAATTCCATTGGGATGGCGTATAGAAACAAAAAAAAGACAACTATGTTGCTGTGCACATATATCCGGCCCTACTAGTGTGACCAAAGTCCTATACATTTTGCAGCTAAAGACCTCAATCACCGGAAATACAAAATGTTAGACACAGATATAATATTACTTACTGTAAGGGTCCTCAAAAGGTTAGTTAGGTTACCTTATCAGTGCAACTCAAGAAAGGCCACCACCTGCAACTAAGCCATTTTCTGGCAAAAGCACTTCCCCATCAACAGCAGCAGTCTCATGCAGTAGGAGCAGAATCATTTCCACCTGTAACACAACTCAATGGGAATACAAAAGACAAAAACAGTGATATTAGTCAAATGTTGAACTGGATCTGGACGGTTAAATATTTCACAGCCAGTCACTGCTGATTGAAAGAAGTGATTTTCAATGAATCTGTGGTATCAATTATGACCAAGTGAATAATTACAACAGATGACAGCTATGATTCTAGCACTTGGTAGACACACCACCACCACCAGCCACCCATCCACCAAATGCACTCACAAAAGCGGAGTCCTGTGTGCTATACCATCTGGCCGGATACGTCATCAAGGGTGTACTAGGCGGCTCTTTGTGTTCGGCCTGTAAGCCTGCCTTAAGGAACAGTGACGACGCTGTACCGGACAACGCCACACTGCTGCAGATGAAGGAGTACAGAGAGGGCGCACTTCACCAGCCATCTACGGATGTATTCTCTTTACTGCAGCACGTTGAGCAGCTGTTTCCGGGCCAGGACATCAGAAGCCCTAATGGAGTGCTCAGTCAGTGAACTAGTGGAAGAGGCCATGACTGTGAAATCAAACCTTCCATCCTGCCATGATGTCAAGAGGAGAGTGATCACCAAATACACCAGGTTGAGGCTCAGGATTGCAGGTAAATGCATCAATAATGAAAGGGAAGAACCATGGAAGGGAAAAAGCTACCTTGGCAGTAAAAGTCAAGCAAAGAAGGCTCCACCTCCTGCCAAATCCTTCCGATGGCTGTAGCGGTCTCCCACCAACGACCACCAGTCTGCACCAGCCTGCTGTAGCGGTCCTCCACCAACAATCTGCTAGAACCTAGATCCGAAACAGAAAAATGACAACATGAACATCACCATTTCAATGCCTCGCAGTTCATTGTGAATCTAGCTATCGTAAAGATACACGAGTAATGTAAGCTTAATGTCAGCTTAACAAGAAATGAGCAGGTAACATCACCAATTGTATGCTACCCAAAAACAACAAAAATGACATCCTCGGAGACTGTACTTGTGATAGTCTGTGTCGACTCGACAGTGACACACGACACAGTAGACACTCAATGGCACAAAAATCCCAAATTCTACTTAAGTAATACCTGAAGCCATGAACATCAGCATTTGAATGCCTCGTAGTCCATTATTGGATCTAGTTAGATAGCATAAAGATCTCCGTGCATCAACTAACTTGTTGACATTAGCTTCCAGCTAGCTTAGAAACGTTAGCTATTTATAAATGACCGATAAGCAAATAGCTCTGAAATCAAACACAACGACTGTATGGATATTGACAGAAGACAACAGGACGGTATCTTATAAAATATGTGACATGTCATCGTTTAAAATATAGATTGAAAGGTAATAGCTAGCATCGATGTTTTGCGAACACGTCAAATCCAAAGTTGAACCAGAAGCGCCGTGTTGAAAACGCTAGCTATTACCACATGATTAACGGTTTTTCACATTACCATTGTGATTTTATATTACCCAAACTGGCAAAATTACATCCTCAGAGACTGTACTTGTGATAGCTTACGCTGACAAAGACAGACAACTTTGATTAATCTCCCTATTATATCAACTTACCTGGGAAGTGGTCGACACGCCAACGACACTCAATGGCGTCCCCGTTGCTGCACAGGACCCTTTGAGCAAAATGAAGTGACGGCGAAACCCCGGATGTAGAGCAGCCATGCTCGTCCGCGGCCGTCAACGGCTTCAGGACAACTCTTTCTCTACAGCTCTGACACTGCCTGCCCGACTAACCGAGTTTACGCGCTGTATGAATGAAAGTGAACGAGGACATCATATGGGACCGCCCCATATATACTACGTCACATTTCTAGCTATAACTTATGGGGAATGTACTCTTTGACCCCAAATGACATTGACTCCTTACATTCACACTACTACTAAGAGAACCAGTCTGTCCTGCAGTGAACGATGATTTCTCAGTACTAACGGTGTCATAACTGTGTCAGATGTCAGAGATTAGCACGTTGGCCCCAATGCTCTCTATGGAGGATTTAAATTTAAGTCATATAATTTGTCCGAAAGCCAGACCAAGAGAATCTTGTGAAATAACAGAGACATGCGCATTTTCAATGAAATCATTGTAAATGGCCAACTACCACTGGCCATTAGACGGCCACATTATCCTCATATGGCATGCATTGCAACTGTAAAAGTGTGGGTGGAGATGGCTAAAGTATGCGTGTAGAGTAGACACTGTGGGCGCAGACAGACAACTTATTTTTTCTTCAGTTGTGTATGGGCAACCATTGTACAGTATTGTACTGTAAATGCAATGCCTCTTGTCAGTGGTGTGCAGATGTGAGGGAGGTGTTCCTGCACAGTTCGTCCCCCTCGGGGCGCAAACCTGTCACCTCATCAACTACATTGGTTCGGCAATGGGAGTCACAGTACAAGCGCGCTGAGCTAAAGGGCCGGTCCGATAGCCTAACGCTACCGCACTATATTGAGGCTTCGGGAAGGAGGTTTACTAACGTTCCACAGCAAACTCTGCTAGTTGGCCTCCGTTACACTCTCCCCCATAAACCTCACTCCCATCCGGGTCATGGCACCACTGTGACGGAGATGTTCCTGCACAGTTCATTCCCCTCGGGGCGCGAACCTGCCACCTCATCAACTACATCGGTTTGGCAATGGGAGTCACAGTACGAGCGCGCTGAGCTAAAGGGCCGCTCCGATAGCCCAACACTATATTGAGGCTTCGGGAGGGAGGTTTACTAACGTTCCACACCGAACTCTGTTAGTTGGCCTCCGTTACGCACATGCAGACATTTCGGGGAGCAGGTGCTCTGCACATGGGGGTGTGTGGTTGTGGTACATTCTCATTATTATCACTCGGTTTTAATCAGCAAGCATTTCTATTTGAAAATGTCATCATGGATCACTACATTGTGACAAAAAAAGGAACTTTCCAAAAGCCATTTTTTATGTCCAGTAGCGCGAAGGGGCCGGTGTTTTAGCACCACCTCGTTCCTATCTGTGCACACCTATAACTCCTGTAGTAGGGATAGACTGATATGGGTTTCGTTGAGTAACTTCCTTCTCTATTGAATTATCTCCTGTGAGAAAGACAGGTCAGTTAATGCACAGAGAGTGCACATTGGTCGTTGTGATCACATGGCACCTCACAGCACAGTGAACACAATTTGCCTTTAACTGTTACATGTGAGCAGTCAGCAGCACCCGAGGGAGCAGTGTTTTCCATGGAGACCTCAACCATGCTACTGCTGCCACAGGAGAATAGTGTGTGGAGAGCAATAATGGGACCTCATCATGCCCGGGGCATAGTCACAGGGGAGGATGGCGGGAAAGTGTGTGTTGTTCACCTGCTCCGAGTAGAAGAAGAAGGAAAGTCTGCACACTGTTGCTGCTCCCCAAAACAACAATTTCGACCTCACACTGTCTTGGTCAAGTGTAGGTGTCTAATAGACCTGACGAAGACCATTTGAGGTCGAAATGCTGTGTGTCGAATAAATCTGTGAGCAGCAACAGTGTGCGGACTTTCCTTCTAATTCTACACGTCTTTGTTTGATCCAGCACCTGTTGGATGTGCATGCATCCCTTTCATTCATTTTGTTCACCTTCTCCATCTGCTGCAAGACCAGGGTCATCCCTGTTAACCTACCTGCCACAAGGCTAGGCCAGGGTCATCCCTGTTGCACCTGCCACAAGACTATAGCCCAGGTCATCCGCATTGCACCTGCTACAAGACTATACGATTATCCTTGTTAACCGCCGTCTTCTCCAAATCCAGGGTCATGATCCCTGTGAACCCACCTGATACAAGACTAGCTACAGCCATTCCTGTGAACCCACCTGATACAAGACTAGCTACAGCCATTCCTGTTAACCCACCTGATACAGGACTAGCTACAGCCATTCCTGTTAACCCATCTGCTACAAGGGTGTAGTCCTCCCTATTATTAACCCATTTCCTTCTATGAATGCTTGTTTTTATAACTCCACCCCAACAACACTTTAGTGTTGTCACGTTAGTCTCTTTGAATGACAGAGTCTGCTTGGGGTTAAATCCAGTATGTGCAATAAATGGTCTGCTAATTGTAATGTCATGTAGGCCTATTGATGTTGACAGGAATATGCTGCAGGCTGTCAATCTCTATAAATAGCAGACACTAAGTAGTTTGATTTTAACCCTTAAAATGCTGTTTCCAAACAAGTCGGTCATCAACTCAGAGTAAAAGTTAGTCCTGAATGTGGTTTGCAAAGCAATGGCTAACTTCACAGCACAGCGAAGTTTTGGAGCTTTTCAATGCTTTGAAGTGTAGACAGGACTATACCACATCCTGTAGGGCGGGACTAAAGCATGCCTTTTATGACACTGTGAGAAAAGCGTAACGCAGTGTAGCAATAGGTTATTGGGTCATACCATGAGGAAAGGTCATATTGTATGACTGGTTGGAATAAGAGCAGTTGTACCACATCAATCAATCAATCAATCAATCAATCAATCAATCAATACAAATATATTTTTCATGTATAAGACAATATCACAACCAGTTGACTCAAAATGCTTTCAAATACACATACGCATTCCAACATTTCCACAGCTCTGACGGGATGCTCGAATGTTTATTAGGCAAAAGGCATACAGTCAATATGTTAGTTACACACGAGAAAGGTGTAATGCAAAAATAGACAATATGGTTTGCTACCATATTAACTGAGTGGCTCTGTGCCAATACTACACACTGAGAAAGGTGGAATGCAGAACAGCCTAGCAGGTTTTGCCAGACAACTTGCTGGGTGCTGTCTTCTCTGCCAATGGTTTGTGATCCTATTACTTAATGAGCAATGCATGATCTGTTTTTGGCGCCACCTACCGGGGACACAAAACACTACAGGTGGACAGCCAGACATAGGCAGACAGCCAGACAGGGGGTGGATTCCAATATGCAGACTACCTCCCTCCTCCCTCCTTTGTGCTTGTGGTTTCACGTTTCGCTGACGTTCCGCCTCCGTGGAGAAAACAATTAAGTTTCCCCACTGTCAGCTTGGCCACAACGATTTTTGGGGGACTATTCTTCATTCACTATCCCATTTGCAAAAGAGGAAATTACATTAGAATTGAGATTTTGTTGCATATTGAAATACAATGCTATTGACGGTGACGTCATCACAAGGCCACGAGGAGGCAAGTGAGCAAGGGAGGATGGGAGTCCGCATATTGGAATCCACCCCTTGACATTGCAATACCTGGACGAACCCCCTTCAGGAGTCATCAGGTGTCTCATACCAACGCAGGAGTGCTGAGCTGATATGGTCGTGACTAAAGGAAATCTACTGTAAATCAGGTCTCACTGGGGTGCAAATGCAGCCAGTGCACTTTATAATGGAGGTCAAAAGCACAGAGATGGGCCCTGCCGTGCCCTAGCACTGGGTTACTTGGCCGGCGACCCGGGTTCGATTCCGGCCCAGTTAATTTGCCAATCCCTCCCCGTATCTCTCTCCCCTCTCCTTTCCCGTCTCTCCTCCACTACTGTCAGAAACAATATATATTTTTAGAAAGCACAGAGGTGTCACAAAAACACCTCATTTGGTGGGAAAACATATAGGCAAAGAGGCACCTACTTAAAATGGTCACAAAACATATGGTCAAAGTGGCCCCACTTACAGTAATGTAAACCCAGTGGCATGGAGCCAGGAGCTGAGGTATGCATGATATAATGCAAAAGGTTAACTTTGACTAATGTAAACAGGGCCGCTGACAGCTTTGGCTGGGCCCAGGACAAAGTCATCTGAAAGGGCCCCCACCCAATATACAATCAATGTAATGAGGACCCAATTATGGGCCCCCTCTATTTTCCTGGGCCCAGGACAGGTGACCCCTTTGTCCCCCCTCGTCGGCTGCTCTGAATGTAAACATGCCTATTATGCAGGTCATTGTATGTTCATTTCACCTCCATACTGTATGCAAGGCCGCTGACAGCTTTGGCTGGGCCCAGGACAAAGTAATCTGAAAGGGCCCCAAATCAAGTACTAACAATGTATTGAGGACCCAATTCTGGGCCCAGGACAAAGTAATCTGAAAGGGCCCCAAATCTAGTACTAACAATGTATTGAGGAGCCAATTCTGGGCCCGGGACAAGTGACCCCTTTGCCCCCCCAACCCGGAGTTTGCTGATGAAGGTCTTGTACCGAAACGTCCATTAAAGAAAGAACAGCGAAATGGTCAGTGTGCGGGAGTTTTTTCAAGTTGTCTGCTGAGTGACCCATGGCCATCTCCGACGCTCCTGCCAGCTAACCTGGCTCTCACGCAGATCCTGTGCGAGCTCACGAAGTGTAACGAAGATGCACGAAGCACTAGGGGTCTCGCGAGAGCCAGGCTACCTGCCAGCTGAGGTGTGCGAAAAAAATCCAAGTTTAAGGTTAGCTGCCCGTAGCCATTCTGCAGTCTCCACCGCCCTGCCAAAGCCCGGCCCAAAGATTCAAACAGAGGAGGATAACAAACTTGTGTTGTGATTGGTGGTCTTAAGTAAGCATTAAGCCTGTTGTAGCAATCCTACAAAGGCTTGACCGACTCACCAGACAAAAATGCTTGACTAGTTACTTGATATGCCAGAAGTGCACGTTAGTGACTCTGACAGGGGTGACATTGAGGTCAAACACCACTCACACCCCTATCAATTTTAGCATTATTCCATGATGAAATACCTACAATAAATATGGAAGTGATTCCCCCCAATGACGAACACCCCACCCAACCCTAATCTCAGATAGGCCTACTGGATGCCCGTATTAACAACAGTTACAGTACATGTGCCCCCAGGCACGAGATTGGGCAATGCATTAAACGCTTGAGTAATAAAATCCAAAGAAATTGTGCAATGAAAATCCCATCCATGAACTTGAAAACCTCCAAATTCTACACAAAGAGCTTTTTATACATCCCCATGGTCCGTGCCCTCACGCCTCAAATGATCACATACACCACTGCACTTAGCTCCGCTTTGGATGGGTGCTGCTCTGGCATGGGCATAGGCTAGGAGAGTAGAGGTGCTCTATTGATCCCAAATTGAGGAGGACCAGCGCACTGTTGTGGATGGCTACTCTGGCATACAGATAAACATCTACGGAGGCTCTCTCAGGTAGGTGGCTGCTGCTGTAGACACACACTGTAGCCTACTAACCGTGGCACTGGTATGGACGGGCACGCTGGCATTCACTTAAACATCCAAGGTGCTCACTCAGGTGGCTGGTGTAGACACATAGGGTGTGCTATGGATCAGGTGTAGGTGTAAGCTGTTACAGATATGGCTGCTCTGGTACAGGTCTACACTATACCAGGAGGTATCAGGGAGCCCTTGGGGGGCGTTGAGAAAGAGACAGCTAAGAGGGGGCATGCTCAATTGCAATTGGGGGGCATTAGTCTATTTGGCTTGTGATAACATAAAGAGGGTGTTTGTTTAAAAAAGGTTGAGAACAATTGGTCTACACAGCTGTGGAGTTGCTGCACTGTATGTCTACGGGCGTTAGATTCTGGTTGGTAGGCCTATATCTGCAAGTTAACCTGCACAACATAGCTGTCACCTGTACAGAATTCATTGAGATTCTCATGTCATTGGATTGTGCCAAGGTGGGGCAACACACACACACACACACACACACACACACACACACACACACACACACACACACACACACACACACACACACACACACACACACACACACACACACACACACACACTCCAACCATATCTCGGTCATTTCGTGAAGTGTTCACGAAAAGAAATGGGGAAATTAACTTTAAACTTCGTGACCGAGATAGGGCTCCACACACACACAGACACACACAGACACACACACACACACCTGTTCATCGCTGTCACCTATTCTTTGTCAAACGATCTTTGTTATGGTTGTATTTGACTATTTTTTTTATTGCAGTAGGCCTATGTATTTGTTTGTATTGGACATTATTTGGAAAACAACATAATTTGGTTTATAAATAAAGTATAGGCCTACCGGCTAAAATTCAGGAGCTCCCTTTTCAAACATGAACTAACATTAATGAAAATCTGTGAGTTTCAATGGTCCATATAACTCTCTCTCTCTAGGGCGGCTATTGCCGCTAGTCAATGAAATGTCAAAATGCGTGTACTTTAATAATAAATAGCAACAAAGTTTCCAAAAACAAACCAGGCTCTACGTCAATCACACAGTCGGTCGCGCATGCGTGTTTTGGCACATCTAGTGCTTAGCCAATCGGAATAAAGTATAGTCAGAAATGGCCAATGAAATTGTAGCATCTTAAGACGTGAATTGCGCTCTGTGTGTGGAAAACGTGAGACAGGCCGGTGGAGAGCTTCTGAACATAACCCAAGTAAAGGTACAGTAAATGTTATACTTCTTGGGCAAAGAACGGGTAAAACCAAATAGCAATGCTGGATGAAAGTTGTATTGTCTAGAGAAAGTTTCACGGTGTCTGTGTTGTATATCAGACAGGCTGTCATTCACAACGTGACAGTGTCCCATGTGGTCGAGCTGTCTACGGGTATTTAACTGTACAGGCATGCTTGGGGTTAGTCACGCGAAAAATGTATTTCTGTTCAAAATGCTGACTACATTGTCGACATGGCAAAACTTTGTCGCATTCTGTGACTTTAACCAACGATACATGTGGCCGTGCTGTAATGTCGCAATGTCGGTGAACTTTTTCAGTCCCGATGACTTTTAACTGTTGTTCGGCAAATTGATAGATTCCTTGACACATCAGTCGGACAGAAAAATAGCACGATTGGCCTTAATGTTCTGTAGAGGCATAATGTGTAATTTTCTATAAGCTCTACTACAAGCGCTGGTTCTATGACCTATTGGCAAGATGTCTGTGCCATGAATAACCGTGGTCCGTTAACCCTTTATTCCCCCAAAAGCTAGTCTTCAAGCTTTCTCCTTCGAATCGAGCAACACTTCCTTATCATGAGCAGTTAAAGTCTTGGCGTGATCTTTAAAATCTACTGTGTACACCCTGCTTGTGTCTCCCCTTGAACAGCTGTTCGCCATGTCTTTTGACGTAACTGTGCCAACTGTGGCCGTTTTGATCACTGGGAGGCACACTTTAGTGCTGGGGTCCCCAACCTTTCTGGTTCTGAGGGCTAACCAAGGGCTGCCTGAGGGCTACAAGGGGCTACTCGAGGGCTACTTGTTTGTTCAAAATCCTCTACCGATGTTTTGACATCGTTCTCTAATGAAACTATGATTGAATGATAATTTGCTTATAGGTTATATATAAATATTCATTATAGTTCATAAAGAAATAATCTCATATTTAAAACAAGAAAAATGTGAACTGTGACTAAAACATTGTCGTATAGTCACTATTTTTAACATCCTCAGTGGGCACCACAGAAGATCCTGGTGGGCTGCATGGCGCCCACGGGCACCACGTTGGTGATGCCTGCTGTAGTGCGTTAGGGCCCAAAAGCTCACATGTGAACCTTCTACCACTGTTACCATCCATTTTAGTGGATTTCTTGCTACCTTTCTGTTGGTGATGACTTAGCAGTAGTTGCACAGACTTCTAAATAATATTAGACAAGTATAGGTATCAGTAGCCTATACAGAATGCAGCCAGGTGGTGTCTGTCATGACAAATACTCATGAGTGAACTCCTAGATACAGCTCTCTGTACATTCAGTCAATAACTGCACCTCATAGCCTTGGCACGGCTAGAAGTCCTTAGGGATAGGGATATGGCCTGAAGACTTCAGACTGATCAGGAAAGGGTGGGGTGGGCTCTCAGTCGGGATTCCCAAAAAAACCCACCTCTCTGAACCACTTCCTGTATTTCTCTCATATTTTGTTCACAGTGGAAGGAGATCGCTAAGGGATGGACGGTAAAAAAGAAGGTAAAGGTAAGATGACTAAGCCACTTGTTTGCTGTGTCTTTGTTGATGAGGTGAGGACCAAATGAAGAGTGTCATATTATGCGTCAGCCAGGTCTCATGACACAACTTGTACGGATGGCTTAATGCACACCTCTGCCACCATCATGAGACTCTTAGTTAACTCTTTATAAAACTAACTGAAATGTAGAGTTTCTGGACATTTGGCCACATATCTGCTCGGACAAATGTTTGTGTGTTTGTGCTCATTTTTGTTTGTTTGTTTGTTTTTGATGGCAGGCAAGGGAGAGCTGATCATGGCAGCAGATAAACTAGAGGGATTCCCCTTCATGGAGAGGTGAGGACACACACACACACACACACACACACACACACACACACACACACACACATACGCCTGATATTCACAAGTACACGCATCTCACATTGACACCATCTAGTGCTCACACACCAGCTCAGAAAATCTCATGCCCAGATCATCTCAGATCACTTCAGTGTCCTTCTGATTTGTCACACGTGTATATTTAAGATGATCCTCCTTTTTACCAGTCTGGATATGAAGAGAGTGTTCCCATGTTCCTCCAGTGTTCTCCTAAAGCCACACACACATGCAGGCGAAATGAGCAAAGCAAAGAGAGGCGAAATTTAGTGTCCCATTCTGACCGCTCAACGGTCATCTGGTCGTTTCAGTGAATCAAATAGAATGAAACCTTTATCTTGTTGATTTGATAGGCCACCGCAGGCGAAATTCGTCCCTCATTTGCATAATATTAAACTATATTTTCACTTCTCTTTGCCCCTGTTCGCATGCGTTTGCCTCCCTCATAGGAATGAATGGCTAAGTTTGCTTTGCAAAATCCGTGTGTATGTGTCCCCGGCGTTAAGGTGCTGAGGGGGAGGGTCTTAAGTAGAGCATGTGTGTTATGCTCTACATGTGCTCTGTTTTACAGTGTTCTGTATGGGAGGGGGAAGGTGTTAAGTGCTCTACATATGTTCTGTCCATCTTCCTCCAGTGTTCTGTCAAGAGCAGGGTCTTCAGAGGAGCGCATGGGATGTGTTCTGTTCTGTCTGTTATTCCAGAATCCAGTGTTCTTCTCCCCAGGGGAGGGTCTTTAGTAGTGTGCTGTGCTGTGCTGTGTTGTGGCTTATCCCAGCTTTCTACCCAAGGGAGTGAAGAGGAGGGCCTAAGTTGTGTGTGTGTGTGCGTGTGTGTGTGTGTGCGTGTGTGTGTGTGCACACTTGTGCACTTTTTCTCTCCCTTTGGCAGTAAACTATTTTGTGTTTTCCCAGCCCTCTCCCCAAGGCAGTGAAGGGGAGGCTATTAGTTGTATGTTATTCATTACTATGATGTGTTTGTTATATATTACTGTGTGATATATCCCCACCCTCTCCCCAAGTCAGGTTCTCTAGTTTTGCATGCTTGTGCATGCTTGTCCCAGCCCTCTCCCCAATGCACGGTCTCTAGTTACCGGGTATACGTTATTGAGTGTGTGTGTGTTCCTGCAGCCCACTCCCCAAGGCGGTGAAGAGGCGCGTTCACGCCCTGAAGAGACTGCAGCTGCAGTACGCACACACAGAAGCCAAATTCTACCAGGAAGTGCACGAGCTGGAGAGGAAATACGCAGCCCTGTACCAGCCCCTATACGAGAAGGTAACTATGGCAACTATTACTATAGAGATTAATGATCCCTGTACAGCAGTACTCTACTAGCCCCTACACTAGAAATTAAACAATACTAATGGTCCCAGTACAGCAGCGCTCTTCCAGCCCCTATATGAGAAGGTGAACATTACTGTACAATGCTGATCCCAGCACAGCAGTGGTCTAACAGTCCCTATATACTGTAAGAAGGTAACCAGTTTATATGTAAAGTGAAAGTGAAGTGAAGTGAAAGCCCATTGGGAAACTCCAACTCCCATTGTCATTGTTACACAGCACTCCACAGCACACAAGTGAACACTGCACACTGCACACAACGGAATTGCATTTATGCCTCACCCGTGCAAGGGGGCAGCCCTCAGTGGCGCCCCATGGGGAGCAGTGCGGTGGGACGGTACCATGCTCAGGGTACCTCAGTCATGGAGGAGGATGGGGGAGAGCACTGGTTGATTACTCCCCCCACCAACCTGGCGGGACGGGAGTCGAACCGGCAACCTCTGGGATGCAAGTCTGACGCCCTAACCGCTCACCCATGACTGCCTATGTAAATACTACTGATCCATTACTAGCTATGCTTGTGCTGAGACATTTAGATTTGTGCGTCACAGACTAATGATGACGTAGAGCCATTGCGACTCGTGCATCGCTGACTGCTGCTGCTAGTTCACAGATGAGCGTGAGGACTGATGCACATGACTGCTGCGCTGCACATATGACTCTGGCTCTCCATGTTGTCGGTATGGCAGAGATCAGCTCTCCAGTGCTGTACAGTATTATTCTCCGCGGCTAACGAGTAGCCTGATGCTAATCGCACAGCTCCGGCTATTTCCAGCCATCGGGACAAGCTGCCCACTCTCAACCACACAAGGTGGTGCAGTGTCAACTTCTGGATGCGCTATTCTCCAGCCGGCTACTGTAACAACAGCATAAGGTACACAGGCTGGAGCCTTCATAGGCAGGTGGCTGGCCACAGCAGCAACCTTCATATGCTATCGTGATGGGTATGTGCAGAGCCAGGCATGTCCTCAAGGGTAGTAGTAAAGCGCTACTCTGTGAAGAAGATGACATTTCAATAGTGACATGCTGCTGCGAAGAGATGACATTTTAAAGAGAATTCTGATTGATTGGCGCTCCCAAACCTGACGTGGGTGGAGCTTGGTTGTTTGGTTTTCTTAAGAGGTGTGCGTGTGTGCGTACGTGTGTGTGTGTGTGTGTGTGTGTGTGTGTGTGTGTGTGTGTGTGTGTGTGTGTGTGTGTGTGTGTGTGTGTGTGTGTGTGTGTGTGTGTGTGTGTGTGTGTGTGTGTGCGTACGTGTGTGTGTGTGTGTGTGTGTGTGTGTGTGTGTCTATGGTGCTTTATTGGGGCATGGTGAAATTCCTGAGCAGAACAGCGACATAATGCCTTCATACGCCTCAGGGCACAGCGCCTTGTGGTTCAGAGAGTTGACACACATTTGTATCAAGTGAGACATGGGTGTGGGACAGGGTGTGGTTTTCACGAGAAGAGTATTAACTTGTGTCTGTCTGTCTGTCTGTGTGTGTGTGTGACAGAGGCGGAGCGTGGTGACTGGAGCAGTGGAGCCCACAGATGAGGAGTGCGAATGGCAGAGTGAAGACGAGGACCTGACGGTATGGCCAATGGAAACACAGACGTATGGTTGAGGACCAGACTGGATGTATTGACGTTATATTGGAGAAACATTTATTAATCCTGCAGGAAACTAAGATGTCAAGCAGCACAGATACAAATTACACAATACACTACACATTATTGCAAAACATATTAAACATAAACACACACATACAGTTCCAGGCCACTTAATTAGAATAGCTTGAAAAAGTTGATTTATTTCCATAATTCCCTCCATGATGTTAAACTGTCATGGATTATAGATTCATTGCCCAGATTTTGAACTATTCCAAACATTCATTTGTTTATTTTTACATATTTTGGCCTTCCAGCTAAAAAAAACATGAATTGGGGAATCCGCATTATTAGAATATGGCAGAAACAGTGCATGGGAGTTATGGAAGCCTAGATATCCTTGATGCTTTGCTGTCAGCTGTTCTTATTTGTTTTATTTCTGGTGCGTTAGGATGTCCATACCACCAAAGCACCAAAACATGGCATGGAAATCTACGGGGTAACCCCGTAGATTGAAGAGTGAAGTGTGGGTCACCAGGTCAACAAACAACTGTTTCTGCCATTGGCTTCAATGTTAAACGAATCATGGCATACTTACTCAGATCAGCAGAGTATAAGAGTGGGTCCTCATAAATTTCTGGGTTCTACAGAGTGAAGAACAACTAAATCGTCCAAAAAGTGAAGTCATTCCCCAGTGCATGGTCCAGAACAGGTTAAGTGTCTATAGAAGAGACGGGTCTAAGAATATTATACACTATGGACGCACACATAGCTCTCAGCTAACAGACCGATTGCCGGTGAAAAACAAGATAAGTTATAATTCTGTATTAAAGAGTCATTCAGTGTTGATGAGCAGGGATGTTTATTTGGGCAGGGACAGATACAAAAAAGTTATATGTATTTAGAACAATCATCTGATGCGGACTTGGTGGCATGGGGACATCAGCATTAGAAGACATTCACAGACCTATACACTTTTTAAGTAAGTACTGTTGTGTAGCAATGGTATATGATGTGTGTGTGTGTGCGCCTATGCCTGCCGGTGTGTGTGTGTGTGTGTGCGCCTATGCCTGTCGGTGTGTGTGTGCGTGTGTTTGTTTCAGGAGGGTCTGAAGAAGAAGGCTGTGCTGGAGGAGAAGGCTGAGGAGGGAGACGGCACCAAAGGCATTCCAGAATTCTGGCTCACCATCTTCCGCACCGTCCCCATGCTCTGTGAAATGTTGCAGGTTAGACCTTTTGGTTCCGAACCTTTTCCAACTTGGACCCCACTTGGAATTTCCACAAATGTTCACGGCCCACCTCTGGCCCAATAACCAATAAATGAATATTCCACAGCAACACACACAAATATTTAGATTTTTAGATCATAAGGCCCACTTGGAATACCTTTTCAGGTATTCTCACAGCTTGAGAATCACTGGGTAGGGCTGCACAATTCATCTAAAATTATGATTTTATCGTGATATCTAAGTCATGATTTCAGTCTGGATTTAATCGTGGTAATGGTGACCTGCCTTTGGGCGTTCTTGAAGCCAGAATATACTGACAGTTTGGTATTTCTGGCCAAAAATCTGGATCGCCTTCTACATAATTATCACAATTCAGCTTTATTTTGTTCATCCCTTATATGATTCACTATTGGTTACCTTTCATTTCATTATTTAAAACAACATTTCGCAAAAAATGCAGTTGTTTTTTGTTGTTGAATAATCGTGATTTAATAATCGTGATTTTGATTTTGATCCAAATAATCGTGCTAATCATTTTTTCCATAATCGTGCAGCCCCATCACTGGGTTAGACACAACACACACTCTCCTCCCTATACGTAGATGCTGCAGTTTAGCCTCAATGCTCCAACTGCCATCACATTATATAAAAAGTATGATAATGACCAATATATCTCACCAGCTTGACTAATCGGCCTTTCCTTCTCTACACAGGAGCATGATGAGCCAATCCTAAAGCATCTCCAAGACATCACTGTGAAGTTCTCAGAAGCCGACCAGCCAATGGTGAGCAGTTCTACTCTGTCGTCCAATCCAGTTACCACAGCTCCCGTATGCTAACAACATTTAGCCTGTGGGCTTGCGCAACGCAATGCTAGTTAAAGGTAGTCTGTTGGCTCACACATCTGATATAATGATAACCACTCTTTGCTTTTTAGGTTGCATATCTGATATGATCCTGCTCCAAATCTAATATACTACCATGTTCAGGTCATCACAAACTTACTGACATGAAGCTAGCCAGGTTTTGCTTGAGTGAATCAAATTCAGCCTGTTAACGAAAGTATCGGATGTTCACAATTTTGAGTTTGCTAGCGTACCAAATATGATTCTGTTCATTACCATGCTAAACTGGTCTAATGGCTAGGAAGGTGGTCTTAATATTAGAGAGTTGCAGGTTCGAATCCCACCATTACCATGGCTCAAGTGCTCTTGAGCAAGGCACCTAACCCCACATTGCTCCAGGGACTGTAACCAATGCCTTGTAAATAATTAAGTTGCTTTGGATAAAAGCGGCAGCTAAATGTAATGTAATGTCATATAAACAGCATGTGTTCCTGGTTTCATCCCTTCATGCATAAAGCCTCGTTTTGTAACTCTGTATCTGATGTTGATGATTATCAAGCATGTGTTCTTCCTTGGTCTTCCTCTCATGTAGGGCTGCACAATTAATCGAAAATAATTGAAAATCGTGATAAATTCGTGAAATCGAAGGCGTGATTTCAATCGTGATTTAATCGTGGCAATAGTGGCCTACCTTTGGGAGCATCCTTGAAGCCAGAACATACTGACAGGCTGGTGTTTCTGGCCAGAAATCTGTCCACCTAAGTTTCATGCTATTGCCTTTACATAATTATTACAATTCATTTTATTTTGCTCATCCCGTATACAATTCATTCTTGGTAATATTTCATCTTGTTATAATTTTCGAAAAAATCTGCAAAAAATCAATAATCGTGATTAATAATCGTGATTACAATTTTGACCAAAATAATCATGATTATGATTTTTTTCCATAATCGTGCAGCCCTACCCTCATGTAGGTCTTCATCTCGTATCTATGTCTCTGGACCCCGTTTCTCGAAAGCATTGTTGCTAACTAGTAGCAGGTTGCCAATGTGAAATTGCAATGCAACCAAATAAGTTGGTAACGTAGTTAGCATACAGTAGATGCTGTCGAGAAATGAATCCCTAATATCACTCCTCTGATGTTATGCGTGTGTTCCTGTTTGGTCTTTCTCCTCGTGTGTAGAGCTTCATCCTGGAGTTCCATTTCGAGCCAAACAGCTTCTTCAGTAATACAGTGCTCACTAAACTGTACAAGATGAAGGCCGAGCCGGATGATAACGACCCTTTCTCATTCGAGGGCACAGAGATCATCGACTGTGAGGGGTAAGACTGGAGACACACACACACGTGTGCTAAATTGCTTTATGATATCTATGTCTGGATTCATGATGAGCAGGACATATATACAATCTACTGGAACAGGGGGAAGGATGTGGCATGTGTGTGCCTGTGTGTGCTCAGGTGCACGATCAACTGGAACAAGGGGAAGGATGTGACCATCTCCTCTTTGCTAGCTGTGTGTGTGTGTGCGTGTGTAGATGTAAAATCAGCTGGAACAAGGGGAAAGACATGGTTGCTGTCTCTGTGTGTCTAATGTACTAAGTGTGTGTGTGCGCAGCTGTACTATCAACTGGAACAAGGGGAAGGATGTGACCATGAAGATTATTAAGAAGAAGCAGAAGCATAAGGGGCGGGGCACCACGCGCACCATCACCAAGACCATCCCCCAGGACTCCTTCTTTAACTTCTTCAACCCCATCAAAGGTCAGACCACGCCCACTACTGTAAATAATAATTGATATCTATTGATGCCTCGATCCTACGGCCAACTATGGTATTGTATCATGAGGCCCTCTTAAGTATCAAAAGTAATAGAACCGCTGCCCTCCTCCAATGCTCTGACTGTTAATTGTGCAACATAATAGAAGTGGAAAAGTATTTGGACAAAAATTGTATCGTGGAGCATTCTTAAGTATCGAAAATAATCAAATCACTACCTTAAGAAATCGTATATTGAATCGTATCGTCATGGAGGCTGTGATTTACACCACTACCCACTACACCACAGACACTCAAACACAAGGCACCACTTCCCGTTAGCTATCTGAAGCAGCCACTCAACCACAAATCACCACTAGTCCACAACCTATATAGACATTGCACTACTAGCCCAACCAGTTGCTCTCTCAAATTCATAGTAACGTGACGTATGAATGAAATTGAGGTTTGTACCACCAACCCCTGCAAGTTGGCATCCGTTACAGGTGCATGGTGCGATGGTGCAGTATTGACACTGATGTCATCGTTCACATGATTGTCTCTAGCAGAAGTGATGTTAAGGTCACGGTATGGTTAAGCAATGGCAGTATGTTTTGAAGGGAACCTGTTAAGCCACCTGCCCCCTGAAAAAACTTTTTGTAATTTGCACCCGGACACTGCTCACTCATTATATCCCCGAAACGCGGAGCGTCGGGGATGTAATGGTTTTGCGTCCGCCGCCGCCGCGTAAGGTCTTTCGTGTTAACGCGATAACTTTTGAACGGATGTTTGGATTTGTCCCAGATTTGGTGTGTGAATGCTGTAGGGCAGGTTCATGAACTGATTCGAGTCGGGAGGTCAACAATTTCAAGATGGCCGAATTCAAGATGGCCGAATTTTTGTTTGGTCCATAACTTCTGACCGGGTGGATGGATTTGTCCCAGATTTGGTGTGTGAATGTTCTAGGGTAGGTTCATGAACTGATTCGAGTTTGGAGGTCAACAATTTCAAGATGGCCGAATTCAAGATGGCCGAATTTTTGTTTGGCCCATTACTTCTGACCGGGTGGATGGATTTGTCCCAGATTTGGTGTGTGAATGCTCTAGGGTGGGTTTATGAACTGATTAGAGTTTGGAGGTTAACACTTTCAAGATGGCCGAATTTTTGTTTGGTCCATAACTTCTGACCGGGTGGATGGATTTGTCCCAGATTTGGTGTGTGAATGTTCTAGGGTAGGTTCATGAACTGATTCGAGTTTGGAGGTCAACAATTTCAAGATGGCCGAATTCAAGATGGCCGAATTTTTGTTTGGCCCATTACTTCTGACCGGGTGGATGGATTTGTCCCAGATTTGGTGTGTGAATGCTCTAGGGTGGGTTCATGAACTGATTACAGTTTGGAGGTTAACACTTTCAAGATGGCCGAATTCAAGATGGCCGAATTTTTGTTTGGTCCATAACTTCTGACCGGGTGGATGGATTTGTCCCAGATTTGGTGTGTGAATGTTCTAGGGTAGGTTCATGAACTGATTCGAGTTTAGAGGTCAACAATTTCAAGATGGCCGAATTCAAGATGGCCGAATTTTTGTTTGGCCCATTACTTCTGACCGGGTGGATGGATTTGTCCCAGATTTGGTGTGTGAATGCTGCAGGGTAGGTTCATGAACTGATTCGAGTTTGGAGGTCAACACTTTCAAAATGGTGGAATTTTTATTTGGCCCATAACTTCTGACTGGGTGGATTGATTTGCCCGGTAACTCCTTAATTTAATGGTTCACCATTTCAGTGAATATACCATATCAGGTAGGCCTACAGTGTAATAACCAGTGTAACAATATGTAATACCATGTAATACTAGTGTAATACCAGTGTAAAAATAGGCAATACCAGGTACAGTGTAATAACCAGTGTAACAATATGTAATACCATGTAATACTAGTGTAATACCAGTGTACACATATGCAATACCATGTAATAACACTTACACACCAATAGCCTACATGATATAAGTACAAAATTGGTACATGGTGTCACACTGGTATGACGTGGTATTAAATATTGTTACACTGGTTATTACACTGTACCTAATGTGGTATATCCACTGTAATAGTGAACCATTAAAACAGTGTTACCATTTGCCCCATTTTTTCCTTCATTTTCACAATAGTCATTTGGTTTTAAGCCTATGCACGTCATTGATCTATGTATAGATATTAAATATATTTATTTTATATTTTGTATTTATCATAAACGTTCATGAAAAGGTGGACGGGAGTGGTAGGAATGATTGGGGACTGGAAGCGTCGCGTTTCGGGGATATACCTTAAGCAGTCGAAGGTGACTGCACAGGCAGTCTAGTTACTCATGGCTGCCTTGTGTGCGTGGCTATTATGATGTGCAGTGGATTAGTCTCCATTAGAGGACAGCAGAGATGTGCGCGTGCCGGTGCGTGTGTGTGTGCGTGCGTGCGTCGACTCCAATGCATAACCTCGTGTCCTGCTAGCAGTACATCTCATCTTAAGACTTTTCCCTGTGAAATATGTGAGCTAATGATGTTAATGTCTTTCTCTCCTCTGCCTGCAGATACATCAGGAGATGGTGAAGTGGTGAGTAGCATCCTTAATATTAGCTGATCACACATAACTCACTACTTTGTTACACCGGAATCTTGTTAAATGTATAAATGGGCGGCGCCATTTCAGCATCCCAACACTGCACAGCAGTCATCCCAAAGCTCAGCATCCCATCTCTACTCTACTACTCAGCAGCATCAACTCTTGGCTCCTGTCAATAGTGAATGGTTCTTCCTTTGTGCTGTCTCCCCTGTTCCGTCAGGATGAGGATCTGGACCTGAGGCTGACTGCAGACTTTGAGATCGGCCACCTGTTCCGGGACCGGATAGTGCCCAGAGCGGTGCTCTACTTCACTGGGGAGGCCCTGGAGGACGACATGAGCGTCAGTAACATCTACTACACTTTCATACTGTTCTTCCGCACCTGGATTAAAGCATATGAAGAGTTTCATTGAAAAACAGCAACATTTTTTTATATGTATTGGGCATTCCATTGCATTGGATTGCAAAATGCATTTTATATAGGTTTAACAAGTTTGTTCTCAAAATATTTGAATGGCAAGAGGGACTTCTGAGCAGTAATTTCCCATAATAACATTTGCACCGAAACTCTTCAGATGCAATTACACATATAATAGCAGCAGGGCCGCTGACAGCTTTGACCAAAGTCTTCTGAACGGTCCTCCTCTTCAACAGATGAAATGGATTAAGGGGTCAGTTTTGGGCCTGTACATTTACAGTTTTTCGGGATTGAAGTGAACTTCCAAAGGGTGTATCAAGAGTCTGCCCTCTTGCACTGCGATACAGTTTCGTGGCACTGCGTATCACGTTTTCTTGGTTCGATACAATATCGCTATATCCCTAGTACGCATATACTGTTCTAATAAAGACTTGCATTTAACAGTAGGATGGTACAAGAGAATGAATGAGGGCATGAGTAGCAGTATCATGTACTCTTGAAATGTAAACTGCCCCCATTTCTACTCTGGGATAAGATGGGAGAGGTCCTGGATGAGGATCAGGGCCTGACATTAACTTTTTCGCTTGCTGGCCACTGTGGCTAGTGGTTTTCCCGAGTCACTAACCATCCAGATATTGTAATAGCTACAAATAAGATTTTTTTTAAAATCATAACACTGTTCATCTAACCTCAGAAGATGAGGTCCTTAAAGCAAGAAGATGGTTTTCCACATGGAAATAAAACAAACAAATAGAAACTGAGTAACTGAGTTTTTTTCTTGACCTTAAAGTCAAACAATTGATACACAAGGGGCAAAGTGCAGAATATACACTATTCTGATATGTCATACCTGCCAAATTGGCTAGTGACACTGAAAGTGTTACTAGCCACAGCCAAGTTTTACCAGCATTTGGCCGGTAGGCAGGTAGGTGCCTGTGTCAAGCCCTGATGAGGACATGGTTGTCATTCTCCTTTACACCCTATAATCTTACTTGGCGAACACATCGGTGGCGGCAAAGAATCGCGGACTTTGTAGCAACACGAGCGATAGAAGCGACAGTGTGTGCCCGTTTGTCGCTCAAGTTGCTCAAATCGACTCTCACTTTCGTCTTTTCTATCGGCAGCCACTCAATACAAAGTCAATTGCTTCCGTCGCCGGTGTCGCTCAAGTCGCGTTGGGTCTGTACGTGCCCTTACTGTTCACTCTAATCTGTTTTTTGGTATCACTGGAAGAGTAGAGGAGACTCATTAACTGCACTGGAATAGCAGAGTGGAGATACATTAGCTGTACTGTCTGTGAAGACCTTCACTGTACTCTTCAACATAATATTATTCTGTATGTTTGCATATTCAACATGTAATGTTCCTTGATTTAGTATGTGGAGGTTTATTGATTTTTATTCAAAATCCTACAGATGGATGAGGAGGAATACGAAGAGGGAGATGAGGTGAGTTCTTTCTTTTATTTTTTTCGAGGGTTTTTTCCCCTATCTTTTTTTTTCTTTCTTTCTTTATTCTTTCCTCTGTGGGTCGATTTTTACACCTGTCATTTATTGTGTGTGTTCCATTCGACTCCTGTTTGTAATTCACATGACTCCTTGTGTTTCCTTTGTGTGTCAGGAGCTGGATGAGGAAGGCGATGAAGATGACGAGGATGACTACGATGGAAAGGTAAACCATACACACTGTAACCACACAGCCGCCCGTCACCTAGTCACACATCTCTAACCCCCGAGTGTTTGCTGATGCCTTGCCTTCCTTGGCAGTTTGTGTGTGTAGAGGAACTAGCTGATTGTAGATGTACATTATGTGTATATGTGGATCTATAGACTGCTCTCTGCGGAGTTGTTACTGTCATATGCATGAGTCTGAACTAATCCGACATATTGTTTTAACAAAAGTTTGTGATCCTTTTCAAAAACTGATTTAGTGCTCATGCTCCACACGCACGCATGCGTGCACACACACACACACACACACACACACACACACACACACACACAAACACACACACGCACACACTTAAATGTATGCAGGCACACAGTACAAACAAGTGTGCACACAAACCAAAACAGACACCACGACAGACAGACACCAAGTCAAACATAGAACTGTGTTGAGTTGATGAGCCAGGATCAGGGTGTAATAGCATGGTGGAACTTGCTTGACATTTGTGCTGTTTGTTTGCTGTTGTCCTCACACTGCTGTGTTCCTCTTGCAGGCGTAGGCCTCTCCCCCCCTCCCACATGCTCGTGTGTCTAGGTAAGGGAGACGCGGGGATGACGGCAACTCTCCTGCCCCCATCCTCTGCAGGCCTTTATGTGTCCTTCTCTCCTGTCCTTTTCCTCTTCTTCTTTTGTTCCCTTCTGCCTTTTCTTTTCTCCTTTCTTCTTCTTCCGTCCTCTCCCGTCCTCCCATTTTTTTTCTGTCCCCTCCCCTGCTTGACTTACCACTGTCCTTTCCTGCCTGTTCTCTTATCCTGCTCCCGTCTCATCCTCCACCCACACTGACGTCGTCTATACCATCCCCACCCCCCCCCCCCCCCCCCCCCCCCCCCCCCCCCCCCCCCCCCCCCCCGAGACCATGTGCGCGTGTGTGTGTGAGGGACCCTGAGGGAAGAGGCTCTGGTGCCCTCGATATTTAGTGCCATTGTTACTCCCTCCTTGGTTGTTTTGTTGGACAGACGACGGTGTATTTCTCTCTGAAAACTTCGTAGTGAATAAGTGAAGGCATCTGTAAGTACACGATTATTTTCTGCACTATCCTATCTGCACATGCGCACCACGCAAGGCTGCACGATCCGCTGTGCGCATGTGCAACACGATTTGTGGAGCATTGTCACCCTTGAGTTCGCTAGAAGCCGATCTGTAAGTGTTGTTTGGCTAAAAACCCATCTGTAACATTTGTTTTATTCGAGTAGCCGAGGCTATATGGCATTTTTCGTGGTTTATTGACACACCACGTAATGTTATTAATGTAGTATAGGGAATGTACTCGTAAAATTACAATGGTGTTGTAAGGAATTTTCTTGGGTTTATTAAAGTGAGAGATTAACGGGAGACTGTGGCCGTCTGTCAAAGATGGACGAGGCCTATTGATCACAAATGAAGTGTGTTTTGTCAGCGTCTTGACAGGCTACAATTCACAATAAAGATGGAATTAATAATAGACTTTCTAGGTCCTTACAGATCTGCGAAACGAAGGGTGACAATGCTCCACGAATCGTGCCGCACATTTGCAGAGCGGATAGTGCAGCCTTGCGTGGTGCGCATGTGCAGATAGGATCGTGCAGAAAAAATAATGGTGTACTTACAGCCCACACACACACAGACTCACACTGTGTCCCCCTTTGGTCCAGATGGAGAATCCATTCAAGTCGTTGGAAAGATTTGGCGCTTGACTGAATTCGCCAGCCACAGGATGCACTCTTAATTTATTCCCTTCTCTTCCTGCACAGGATGTTGTGTCCTCCTTCTCTTCCTCCTGCCTCACTTCCACTTCCTCTTTACTTCCTGGTCTTGCCACTCACTTCCGTTTTACTTCCTGGTCTTGCTGCCTCATGTTTTTTCTTCTTCTTTTCACTGCATCACCTCACATCATCTCCTCTCGCTCTTTTCCCCCTTCATCCCTCATCTCACTCCATATCCCCATTTTCTTTCCATCTCTCTCTCTCTCTCTCTCTCTCTCTCTCTCTCTCTCTCTCTCTCTCTCTCTCTCCATCGCAGGCAGTGGAGCCCCAGCCCCAGGAGTGCAAGCAGCAGTGAGATTGTGATTGGACAGCAGAGCCGTCCATCAACATGCCCCCCATCCCCATCTCCCCTCCCCCCGTGCTCCCAGAATCCTTGACAAGAGGCGGGGCCTAAGCCCGCTGACATCACATGCAACAGGAAACCGAACACTGTTCAGAGAAGTGTATTTATGTACCGGTATTTATGTTTGTTGGTCTTTGTTTGTCTTCTTAATTAAGTGCAACGGTGGCTGCTTATTCTGGCCCTCCACAGCTAGGAATTGTATGAGACGCATAATGTGCATCTCTGGACTTTCTATCAAACGACCACTTTACTTCGGAGTAAAGGCAAAGCAAAGCCATCCAGTGGCCGTAACAAAGTTTATACGGTTTCCATGGTAATATGGACGTGGTTTCCATGGTAATATTGATATGGTTTCCATGTCTAGGCATCTCTCCCCCTTTAGGGGCGCCACACAAGTGTACAACGCACTGAGCCCAAAGATGCTTACGTATGGTTACCTGTCATTCTGTAATCCTTTCGCAGTTACTATTTAAGGAAATGTTTTGTTTGTTTGGTTGTGTTTGTTTATTTGTTAATGTCCTCCCCCTCCTCCTTCAGTGCTGGTGGCCTTCTGAGCCACAGTATCATGTGTTGTATGAAGACACAAGTGGTGCCTTTGCCATTGTTTGCCCGGCCCATGGTCATCATGTGCACCAATAATGTAACTTTTTCAAGTAATTACAAGAGTGTTATTTTTGTTTAAATAATTCAAAAAGTTATTTTTTTGAATTGTGCGATGAATTGCTTGTTTGCATTTTTTGTTTCATTTTTTTAAAGTTTTTTTTGTTTGACTGTGTCAAAAGCTGTGAAGCATTTGACACTTAGGAGGAGAATGTCAGAATGTGCCACGTAGCCTAACCTGTGCTAGCCTGGTTCACACCAGACGTTGTGTGTGTAGCTTCGGCGCCCCCTGGCGGCGCAGAGCTACACACACTACCGTCTGGTACACAGCCATAGAGCACGCTCCGTCTCCAACCAGAAAATAGGCTGAGAATTTATTGCTTCGGCACGGCCTCCTCACCAACAAATTCCTTCAAAAACCTTCCTGTTAATCTTTAAAGAGTCAATATAGTCTCTAATCTGTCTTGTGACTCCTCAATGTGAGTTACCGTTGATTTTGAAGCAATAAATTCTCAGCCTATTTTCTGGTTGGAGACGGAGCGTGCTCTATGGCTGTGTACCAGACGGTAGTGTGTGTAGCTCTGCTCCGCCAGGGGACGCCGAAGCTACACACACAACGTCTGGTGTGAACCAGGCTAAACCTGTGCCACCTATCCTCCCACATCTGTGTCCCCTCCTCTTAGCTGTGCCTATACTCGCCTATTAGCACCAGCACTCCCCAAGGCCACCTGTGCCACACATCCTCAATTCACCTACAGTGGGCTTCCTTTCCTCCTTAGTGCCATATCTTTCCCTTACCTGTGCCATCACCCCACCCCTTTGACCTGTGCCTCCTCTATTTACTGCTATGGGGCACCTAAGTCACGCCCTCTACTTCCTGGTTCATGAGGCAGAGAGAGTCAAAAAATAATTACTGGGCTTGAAATGAGTGGTTATTCGACAACAATCCAAACCTTGGACCTCCACTTATGCACCACAACTCGCCTTGTTCACTTCCATTCATTTTTTTGCAACTGTCTGCCCCATGAACCAGGAAGTAGAGGGCGTCACTTAGGTGCCCCATAGGCGCCACTTCCCCACTCTCCATTGCCCACCTGCTCTCTCAGTGCCATCCCATCTCAGCTCCCTATCCTCCTGCACTGGAGCTCACCATGGAGACCAGAGACCCAGACTGCCTCCGTCCACTTGTCTATCATCCCCTCTCAGTGGGGGTCAGCCAGGGGTCACCTTTTGACCTTGGACTGACCCTGTGTTGATCTTGGGTTCACCTTGAGATGACCCAGGTTTGGTAAAGTTCTTTTAATGAGCTTGTGGTGCTGAGCTCCCTCAAATGCACATCTGCTTGGAACGCACAGCGACTCTGGTCCAGTAAGCCATTCAGGGGCACTTGGGACACTTCCAACACAGCAGTGGTGGCGACAGGTGACAGCCGGTAGCCCTCCTCATGACTGTAACAGTGACCTCGCAATGGCCTTAGCCAATTTTACTCGAGTTTGTTACGCAATGTTATTTTTTTAGTTTATACTGACTAGTCAACTATATTCAATAAAATTCTAAGTTGTGGAAAAAGGGTGATGTTTTCTTCTGTTGTGTGTGTGTGTGTGTGTGTGTGTGTGTGTGTGTGTTTTCGTGTGTTAATGATGGGCATGATTGGGTTGTAATGGGTAGATAGCCCATCGTTGGCTGGTGTCTCTGTAGGTCCGTTCAGGCCGACGGAGAACCGTGGCTAATCTTGGACCGCCTGCCTTGTGCACGCCGCAAGTAAGAGCGTTCGGGAACTGGAAAATTACAGTGGTAAAGTTAGTTTGATATTGGATATTCATTTGTCATTCAAACTCAAATCTGACAGATCTGAAAAGTAAAGTAAGCCTTGATGAGGGACTTAGATTAGACTTTTGTCATGAAAGCATCCATTTCCATAGCCATTCAGTCCTGATTAAAAACAACCTTTGATTGGCCTTCTTGTATACTACTGCACAGCAGCAGAGCAGGCAGAATTGCTGAGTTCCTCAGTCCTGTCAGGGTACATGAAGTCCCTGCTTGTCTATCCACCACTGGCTTTCACAGCAGGTTGTTGAGTGTTATGAGCAGTGGATCATGGATTACTCTTGGGCTGCATTGATCAGGATATGGCAACAGCTTGTGTTTTCTTCCCTTCAAACACCACACACACACAAAATGTGTGTAACAATTGGCCTTTAGTTTAGTGCATCTGCAGTTTAGCTCTTTCCCCAAAAATCTGCCACCATTTACCAACCAGATTGGCCAAATACACTGGACCTGGCACTGCCATACGCAGCACTTCAAAAAGAATAAAACTTTTTCAGAATTTTTAAATTTCATTTATTTCTCTAATAAAAATATACAGATTTCATAAAACGCCTCGTAAACAAAAAAACGTGTCTTATGTCACAATTCAGGAAAGGCAAACAGGTGTTATAGGTTTAAAGATGACCTGTATGATCAGTTAAAATAAAAGCATATTAGAAAACTAGTGCATGCTCTTGTTAAGATATTGCACAAACATATTAGCTATCTGCCCAATGTTCTCAGTTGGGTGCATTTTGGTATAGCTGATGAACTGGCGACGTAGCTTCCTCAGTTCTGCCATGTTGATGCTTCGGTTTAGCTCCATGTGAGACTTGCAGTTAAGGCATGACCTGGGTAAGCTGTGTCAGTACAGAGTATCATTCAATGAGGCAATACTCTCTCTCTCTCTCTCTCTCTCTCTCTCAATATTTAGCCAATGCTGCAGGAACATAGCACAGTAACACAGTTTAAGTGCTGTTAATGTAATTAATAATAACAGACCCTCCACAAAGGTAACAATGTCTCCACTGAAATCTTGCAATTAGTTATCAATATATTTGTGAGATCTGAATTGACTCGCACCAGCTGAACATTACTGCCACCAAGTGGGCTTACTCATGTTCAAATTGAATCAATACGGCACTGCCGTTGGAATGACTAATTAATGCAGACTAACCGAACCAGAGTTCATGAGTGATTAGAACCTAGTACTTGTTTTTTTTAAGTGGAATTGTACATTTTGTCACACTTCTAGCATGGTTTTAAGAACAATATTTTATTTTTGTCCTTTTTTCTGATGTTGTCCCCCATCTGTAAGTATATTGTGTCAATTGTTAATGTGCTATACAAATAAAAGTTGACTTATAATATTCTAGACAACGAAACAAGGAATGATCTCATGTTAAATGATATTGACTGATGAAGGATATTTTTTCTGTGGCTCCAGGAATAGCAATTAAATCTCCAGGCACACTGGTCTTCTGGGAGTCCAGAATGGCCTGAAACACAACCCAACACGAGGCATGAATGTAAGTAAAACCCAAGATTTCAAAATTGGACAGTTTCTCTTGACAAGACAACATATACTGTAAGTGTAGGTTGTAATTATTTGTATAGCCAATATAAAAGCAATTACCATCAACACATCTTGGGTGACTTTGTCCAACTCATACAAGAAATTAGTTGATGACAGAGGTTGCTGAAAAATTAACAAACAAAACAATAATATTGAGTTATTTCCAGATGCAGGGTGAGAAGAGCAAAACACAATTATCGTTTCCCATGTATATACGGTATAGCCCAAGAGTTTGGACACACCTTCTCATTCAATGCATTCTCTTTATTTCCATGGCTATTTTCAGTACATTGCACATTTCAGTGGAGGACATCAAAACACTGCATGAACACATGTAGAATGATGTGTAAACAAAAGTATAAATTCTTGCAGCTGTCCAACAGCGATGTCAGCGGTCTATCCACCTAACGTCAATATGACACAACTGATCGCTCCACACATTTCAACAAGCTTATCTTTGTCTATTTTCAAGAAAATACTCCCAGTCAGTCAAGTCAATCTTAATTGAACACACAAGTCATCCAGAACAGTGGTATAAAAAGTAAAATATGTGAAAACCCCTGCCACAGATTCCCTCCAACACAGGTGACGTCTACCAAGTTAAAATGTAAGGCGATTTTGTGCATTTATTGAGAGGAAAGTGGAGATTGTAACTAGGGCTGAGAATTAACCCGATTAATTTTGATTAATTAACTATATAAACTTTAGCACGGTAAAAAAAAACGAATACATTTTAATCACACTAATATAGTTATGTACTTACGTAGTTCTGAATTAGACCTGTGGAGGGCAGCATTACACCTGATGGTGTAAAACTGGCTGAAATGTATTTAATTTCTCTATTCATTTTTTGTGATCAACTGTTTATAAAGTAACAAAGTCTGTTATAGCCTCTGAAGCAAGCAACAGAGAGGTGTTTACAATGCTTCGAATGTACTTTAAAAGCAATGTCTTTTACACACAAAAAACATCAACAATATTTAAGGTCTACCTATACCTCTATCTAAAAAAACAGTAATTTTTTGATTAAGCTTATGTGTTGTCATTATTCAAAATCCATGTGAAAAAAATTACTCCTCACTGTTCTCAAATCGGATATTTATATTTCAAAGTTTTGAATTTAATGCGATTATGTTTTTTAAGCTAGTCCCAGCCCTAATAATAACAACAAGACATGAGTGGGGAGAAAGAGATGGGGAAGGGTTGGGACATAACCCAGGCCAGACTCGAACCTGGGTTCCCAAGGGCATGCAAGCACATGTGACATTTTTACTCATACAGTTCCTTACTGATCAGTAATAGTAAAATCTGATCCAGCAAAATAAGTAACTGTAAGCCTATCTATTGCTCTAATATCAAAACCCTCTATCCCTAAATGCAGATAACTAGAACACAATGAGCTTGGTGAAAGCTTCCTGGCAGGCGCCAGCCAACGATTGGCATTGCCAAGGCCACGTCAGGCTATTTCTGACCCAATTTCAAATGCGCACAATCCACTATCAATGTGCCAGGCCTACACCACAATTCAGTTGGTCCTTCAGTACAGTGTTTCGCAAGCTTTTTTGTCTTGCGTACCCCATACGCCAAGGGGACTAAAACTCAACGTCACACTGGGCCAAAATCAAAATCTCAGACGAAGTCGCGGGTTGAACTCAATATTATTATTATTTTTAAACGGGCACAAGTTCTGCATCCACAAACGTAATACTCAAAGGCAAGTTTCACAAACACTCATTTCCATCGCATATGGTAGATCTAATGTGCCTGCCCTACACATTCTGTTGTATTGTGTCAGAGGTTACTGCTCTGAGCTCACTTGTATTAACGGTCTGGGCCAAATTTGGCCTCCAGGCCTGAGTTTGACATCCCTGCCCTAAATCTCATCACCCCATGTGACTATGCTCCATATACTTGTAACACTTTCCACATAACCCTTAAGTGTATGCACCCTATGCACCCAAGAGGAACAAAGGGCTTAAGTCAAAAAGCCTAAGCCTTAGTGGCCAAGTACCCCACTACACATACCCCTGGTGGGGAACCAGTGCTTTAGTACATAGAGGTGCCTTACGCTTTGGGTGGACTGGTTTGGGGGTGGTGCTTTCCTCTTGAAGATGGCATCAGATATGGCCTCGAACGGCATCGTGTCTTCCATCTGAATGGTGAAGAGGGGGCTATCCCATCTGTTTCTGGAGTCTGGTGCTTCGAAACGTAACACTAGTGCATCTAGACTGCACACGCACACACAGACAGACGCACGCGCGCACACACACACACACACACACACACACCAGCAACATAACTCATGTGCACATGCACTAACACACACAATAAGGTATGTGATAGACACATTCCTGAGTAGGCTATTTTCTACGTCAGCAGGAGTGCAGATTAGTAGCCAAACAATCCTGAAAAATTCCATATAACCTATCAGCGCATGAAGTAATCTTGTTTCGTTTTTCAGGAGTTTAGTATGCCACAGAACCGTGAGCACGAACAAAGTCTGAACAAGCTGCTTAAAAGGTCTTGTTGTGACTTTCAAGAACACGGTACCTGACAAAACCCCTGCCTGGACTGCAACAATATCAAACCAAGTTTCAAACCAACCAAAGGAATCTTCTGCTGTGTGCGGCACAAGCGTCTAAAAACAAACAGCGAATTTCAACTCACATCTCCTGCGTGTACTGGTCACCAGCCTCTCTACTCCTGTTCCAGTCTGTGCTTACTTCAGCTGACGTCAAGCAGTAAACCTGGGTGAGTTAATATGCATGGCAGTGAGTTGGGGGAACACAAGTTCATGTACAGGGATGAGTTTGCATGCACGATTCTCTGTGACCAGTAGGCTACATACCAGGCAATGAGGAGTTTGGACGTGCTTTATAATACAAAAAAGTTCATATCTGTAACCTGTTGATGACAAAATACCAATTTTTTAGCTGTATTACAGCAGTAATTCAGAAAACAAAAAGTAGTTTGTGAAACGTATATTTACCCTTAATATAGTTTAAGGAGTCCAAAATGACAATGTCATCTTTGGTGATCTTACTGAAATGGTAAAAACAGCACTTTAGTGAACAGAAACGTCCTGGAGCAATTAGCTCGTAGGCTGTGTCAAGATATCCAGCCGAATGTCACCAACTCAACTCACCGTTCAACCTCTGCTTTCAGGGCGCCTCTCAAACTTTTTTCGTTTTGAGAATCTAGAGAAACAGATAACTCTAATTCAGTAATTCAAAGCATATGGTGGTCGCTTGAGTCACAAGATTTCACTTAGGCTACACTGTATCGCCAAGACACAGCACAAATGACTTCCGAAACTCGGGCTGTCTCTGCCGTTAACGCAGGCATTGATGCACTACGTTGTCTGTCAAATGAGGAGAGTAAGTAAAGCAAAACTTGCTAATTGCTGTTGACAGGCTAAATTGTGTTGACAGCTTGCAGCATGCACCGTTTAGTGCATTACATGTGAGTGTTTGCTTACACTTAACGATGCTAGTGGCTAACTGAACTTACCCGCATAAACACAATTCTTTTCATTTCCTAGGATGTCATCAGCTATAACGTGAACCTTCCTGTCTGTATGTTCTGTAAAATATTGTTTCAACTCCTCTGCGCGTTTTGATTTCCCACTGCATGGATAACCACACATTATTATAAGAGGCATTTTCAGACCGGTAGATTCTAAAAAGGCTGTGGATGCACGCCACATATATGTGCAGCACTGGCAATTGTCCGACGATTCCCCCTTACTTTCAACTATATCCGTTCCTATTAGAGGACAGCTTGAGCTCTCTTGCAGCCATGTAGACCTGTATGAAGTTGGCACCCCATATGTTTAAAATATGGATTAAAACATTTTGATTTGTTTGTGCATCGTTTGTGTAGGCAAAATGAGCGTTTGTGCACAAACCGTATTTAAGATATTTAACTTTATGACCTTAATTGACATTAGGTTACTCACCCCATTAACATCCAAATGACTCGAAAATGATTGGAATCATTTGTGCTTTGTTTGTGCACAAACCGTTTTTATATAATTTAACTTTACATTTTTTGGAAGTAGGTGACGCAGACCCCGCTAGCATTCAAATTACTCAAAAATGCTTGGAATTGTTTGTACTTCGTTTATGCATGCGTGTGTGGGGGAGATTAAGGTTTATGCACAAACCATTTGTATGTTATTTTGTTTGCTTTTGCTATTTTATTTACGTTATATAAATCTTAAAAGTTAAATATCTTGAAGGGTTGTGCACAAACGCTCACTTTGCCTGCACAATCGTGCACAAACGAATCAATATACGTTTATTCATATTTGCAACATATGGTGCCAACTTCACACAGCATGTAGCTTAGTAAACATTTAACACCTGCATGTTTCACGTGGCAACAACATTTCAACTCGTTGGTCCACGTGAAATGCAATGTAATCGGCTTTTTATCGTAAACTTTAGGCTGCCTGTCTACTTTACTTTGCCAGAGTCCCCAAAAGGTGACGCTGTGTGTGTGCGTTTTAAGGGGAATGATTTTGTAAAACATGGAAGTAAAATACAAAACAGCAATTCAAGATTTAGGAACAAAAATGTACTTGGTCACATGTAGGCTGTTGCTCTGTAGAGCAATGCATATTTGCCCGTTGCCTCATGGCCATTAAAGCCATTACAAAAGCTGCAGTTATGTCCTGTCTACTTTATGCATATACTCATTTAGATACAGGCTATGCACGTTGATATCAAAGGCTAACCTTAAATAATAACTAACAAACTGCTATATGCATGCACTCCCATGCTTGCTTATGACAATGTTGAGAGCATGCTGAAATATTGAATTTGTACATTGAAATTTGGGTACATCTTCTGTGTGAGTTCAGTTGGTGACGTGTTGGCTTCTGAATGATACATACTAAATAATACTTTTTAGTAACAGTGTGAGCCACTGATTTTAATACTCCCTGCCTGCTCGCCACACAATCAGCTAAGAAAGGATGTGGCAGACAAACAGCTTACAGCACATCAAAACATAGATGGCATCATAGCATGGTCACAGTCAAATAGGCAGTCACTAAATTTACAGAATCAGGAAATGAAATTGTTAGAAAGTTGGTAAGGTTGAATCCCAATCTATCCAGTGCAACGACTGAGGTACCCTTGAACAAGGCACCTAACCCTACATTGCTCCAGGGGCTGTAAGTAACCTATGTAACCTGTAAGTATAAGTTACCGTGGATAGAAGCTTTAGCTGTGTGCAATGTAATGTAACCTCATTACCACCAAACAGACTCAGTCTGGCTCCATCCACATTTTTATTTATAATTCATACAAAATTCTTCATTATGAAAGAGGTTGGGCAATGGTCAGATACACATGTGGCAGTAGACACAAAACAAAAACAAAAACAAAAAAAGGAAAAGAAAAGAAAACATTTGCAACATTTAAAAAAAACATGTTTTGGAGGGGAGGTTTTGTCATCTTTCATTCTTTCACAGCGTGTGATTTGTATACTGCTATGCGTGGTAGAAAACTCCATCTTGTGTATAACCATGTAACAAGTGCATTAATTGATGACCAGAGCTAATTAAATACACCATTGAGAGACGTAGATGGCTTGATGTGTACAGTAGTAGAGGCGTGTTGAGGTGAATGTTGACAGGATGGCGTGTCTCACTCCCGGTGGACCAACACAAACAGACCCAGCATACACAGCACCGCATACTGCAACGCAAGGCACAACAGGATTGGCTCAGTACAAAGGTTACACAAAACCCACATTAAGTTAAGTTCATTGAGCAAATGGAGCGTACAGCGGCAAGATCAGAAATAATTTGCAATCAAATTGCGGCGAAACAAGTTGGGTGGTTCAGTGAGAGACTGCATTGCATTGCAAGATTAAAAACAGATAATCAGACAGCATATAGCCTAATCACATATTATTTATAATAATAATTGTCAGGACAAACCTTAAATTTAGGATAATCGTTCATCAAAATGGTCACAATCCCAATGTATGGCACAAACCTGGAGGATGAAAAAATGTCTTATTAAGGATTGATATCATCTTTAAAACATCCAGCTTATAGAAATGTGGATTCGTTTTGATGGTATTGGATGATATGGTGCTTGATCATGTAAAATCTCTGAAAACAATCTGAAAACTTGCAGACAACCTGTGAAATCAGTTTTTTTGGCAGTGGTAGTTAAATTAACCAATTCAATTACACAACACTGGTATACATGGGTTCTAAATTTTGTTTATAACCTGACTGCGCGGACCTAGCTGCGTACAACTCAACCTCTGATTGTAGGAAACTGCTGTTGGTCAAAAAATTAGCTCACGTGGTTGGCTGCCAGTGTCTTGCCCCGCCTCATAACATCGTGTTGATAAACACTGAGAATCCATGTATACGTAAGACAGGAGGACTAAAACACAGCCTGCTTATGTCATGAGGTTATCTAGCATGGGCATATTCGGTGTCTCAGAGACTTGAGTGGACACCCCTGTAGCATTCAAGCGCAGTGCACACTCATTAATCAGAGTGTTGGAGCAGCAGTAAAGCCAACCAACAGATACAGCCATGTCATATAAAATCTGATGTTTTGAGCATTCTCTACATCAGATGTCAGGAGGCGTCAGCCAGCTGTGGACAACTAAATTGGAGTTTAGCCTTTCCCATTACTAACACTTACACTCTTTCTGACCCCAACAATTGTTTTTCACTAGTTTGCCCTTGAGTTCTTGGTGTACAAGATGTGTGAGTGGCATGCTGGCTGGCCTCGGTCCTGGGATGTTTAAAGCGGAGATCATGCGGGATGAGATCCGCTTCCACCCCCATTGTATAGGAGTGTAGCTGGGTGCTCTAGTGAATGGAGGAATAAGGGGGAGGTGGTGGGACAATCCGGAAAGCCTTCGCGCAAGACAGGTGAAAGGGAAATGAGGGGTAACTTATATCTGCGAGGGCGGGAGCAAGTAATGACGGCTGTCAATGACTTGGTGGTTGGCTTCCTCCTGAACCATGTTTATGTATAAACAACATTTATGGGTCCATAAAGTGTAGTGTGTGTGTCCCAATACTTTTGAGAGTGAGGGGGAAACCTTAAAATCCCTTCAAACGCCCCCTTGACTCAGAGTGAGGGTGGGACGATGAAACATAATTAAGAGTGAGTGAGGTGATTAGGAATGAAGCGTGAGTGAAGTCAGAGTAGGAAGAAATGGGAAATGGGCATTACCCTCTGGCTCTGCCCACAACATCCTTCTTCTCCAGCCAGTGTTGGCCCTGCTTGTAAAGCCCCCGGTCATCCACAGCATTGTTGTCTCCCTTCGTCAGGAACTTGATGTCTCCATTCTCCCTATGGGACAGAGACACAGGCAAAACAAAGACATCAAGGACAGCTCCGTAGTACACCCATCACAGGCGTCACAAGATGTTTTTCTTAATCCATCATTAATCATACATATTTCTTTCAAAAGCCCCTAAAGGATAGTCAAACATTTCAGATGCCAACAAAACCACAGCTAGTACGATACTGGGATTGTAGGTTAAAAAAAAATGTTGTCCTAATGCCACTTATTACTGTTTGTGTACTGGGCATCTAAATATTTCTGGCATCAGGTGCAACGCTGAGCACTGTGCAGAGAGCAAAGACATAACAAATGTCGTTGCAAGAATTTTAACCTGTAGCAGAAGAACAACTTACTTCTCGTGGATTTTCAGTACTCTGTGCACAATTGGAATCTCTCTGCCTTCAATCCTGAAGACCACAATCTCGCCTACTCTTATGGGGTCCTCCACTCTGTTCGTTAGGAACAAGAGGTCTCCACGGTGGAATGCAGGCTCCATGCTACCACTGCAAGAAACAACACAACATGACTACAAGCACAAAACAGCAATTGAGCTAATGGCGTGGTGAAATGTAAATAGGATTAGCGCACCTGAGCACCACGACGATGGGGCTTTCACTGCCCGTCACGACCATAAGACCTTTCCATATCATCAAGGCGGAGGAAACTATCATACCAAAATTCAACACCTGGTAGTACAGCTGCGGAAGAGAGGGCAAGCATCACCATATGGTAGCCTATTGGTAGTTTGAGGACAACCATTGTTTACAGCATGAACAATGCAAGGTGCAGTACGGCAGAAACACATTTGACATATATAAACGTATGAGGGATATGTAGCTTAGAACAAGAACTAGTTGCTTTTGAAATGACAAAGGTGTCGTGTCCAATTCAAACTAGCTGCTAGCTTGTAAGGATTCCCAGATTGACGCTCCCAACTCAGGACGCTCCCATTTCATCTCGCTCCCACTAGCCAGACTATCGGTACCACCGCCATATGACGGAGCCAGTTATCTTGTTGATGTTAGTTTTTTGTTTCTAACCCTAACCTTAACCCTAAACCTAACCCTAACCCTAACCCTAACCCTAACCCTAACCCTAAACCTAACCCTAACCCTAAACCTAACCCTAAATTGCTTGTATGTGGCAGTATATGATAATACGTGAAATATAATCGGGTGGGACCGCACGTCCGGGAGTGATAGAAACACCTGGGACCGCACGTCCGGGAGCGATCTCAGTTGGGAGTCTCGATCCGCTTACCCTTGTAAGCAGCGCATGCACAGCCACGTTCTAAACGTAATGTTTCTGTTTGACGGTCGATTACAATGTAGCAAGTTGAAACATTGTCAATATTCGCAACTATGTTGCAGTTATTTGAAAGTAACACTTTCAGCAAGACCGTGGACAGCAGAACGTAATGGAGCTAGCAGCTAGTGTGCATGACGTGTATTAACAGTTCCTGATCTCTACACATCATGCTAGCTAGTTAGACAACTATTGGACATTTCTCCTTACCTGCCGCTTATTCATACGCCGAACATCATCAAGAAAGTCCAAAGACAACATTATGCAATAGAATTGATATTTCCACCTTAAGTAGAATCCTGTGGTTGGAGAATTAAATTACAGTCTACCGCGCCAACATAAATCCGCTATCCTAACAAGGGGCAGCGGTGGCGGACGGTGCACTCTCTTCCGGTGTCTTCGCAGCGCAGCGGAATCCCCGCCCACCACAAAGAACTCTGTTGACAGGTTGTCAGATTTGCTGTCTGTGTGTACACTGACCCACACGGAATATAATTTCTTTTAACTGAATGGCTAAACGTATGGTTAATATAAACACTCATGTGATATTGAACTTGCTTTATGAAATGCATGAGCACACATTTTATATTTCCCCATTTGTGTTGTAAAGGAAATGCAAATGCACAAGCTCCAACTGGAGACTGGAGAGGACTATGAAAAACAGGACACATTCATCAAGCCAGTAACAGACATAGGAGTTTTATTTGCAGTAATCTGAAGTAAACATACCAGCCAGGCTCATCGACCAATGCGGGTTAAATAGGTATAATGATGGCTTATGAAAAGCTTCCGATGACAGACCTCAAAGATTGCATTACAGCTGTACATGAATCAGAGTGAAGTCCTTGATATTACTCTGTGGATATTATCAAAAAGTACAAAGTTTATGTTCTTGGGCGGTATAAAAACAGACACGTTAAAGATTTCAGGGAGCTACTGTGTACTGTAGAAAGTTGGTCTACGTTCTAAGGGGGGTGACAACTACATTGCAATGGTTGGTGGATGGAAACACTTAAATAGAAAACAAAATTACAATGTGAAGTCAATGTGACCATAAATATACATCTCCAAAGTAATTTATAAAATTGAGTAATACGGGAGATAACATTCTTAAAAATAACTCCATTTACAACCCTAGAACAGTCTAAATGCTCAAAACAATTTATAGTCATATTCAGACCACTGCAGAACACCTGGGAGGTAGGACCACCAATTCAACTCGCATATTCTGCAGAGGCACACACAGTACATGCATTCTCCATAATAGATTTTCTATCAACACAGCATACAAATACAGACACCAAAAGGTTTTGCCTTTAACTCCACACATGACTCTTCATTGATAACTCAAGAATTACCAAAAATTTTAAAAGGTAGATGTTTGAATGAACCATACTGCTTAATTTGCACAAAAATCAAAACACTGGGGATGTCCCCATCTATGAGGCCACTTGAGCATGACAACAAACTGCAGTAACTTTAAAAGAAAATAAAAACAATGAAAAAAGATTGATATTTCTATGTATTTCCCCACAGGCAACATTAACATCAACATGTAAATGGGACAACAAAGGGGAAATAACTGAACTAAAGCTACTGTACTTTAACTGCAAAAGTGCTACTTCTGATTGTGAGAGTGGCTCATTTGAAAGTGAACAGGCAACATTTTCTCATTTCCTCACATGAGAGAGGAAAAAAAAGAATCTCTGAGATCAAATACCTGGGTTAAGGATAGGGAACTAATCATTCCCAAATACTGCTAGATCTCATTTTGTATAGTTATCAAGGGCAAGATGCATTACTGTAAATAGCCCAAGCATGAATATAACAAACCTGTAACTAATTAATTGTGCATTTAACAATTACTGTACACGATACCGCTACCTATTGCACGAGTCATCGTTACTATGGCGATATGTCCCGAGGTGTACATCTGACTAAATAACTAATTCTGTACTAACTGTTCTCTGAAGACAGATCTTTGGTGACCCTGACAACTGTCTCTAAACGTGCCCAATGACTAACCAATAGCTTCTTGCAATATACAATTTCATATAAAATGTTTTGCCATGACAACTATGCGTGGTTTGGGTACCAAAAACATTTGTTCTGCTATATTTCAAAATACAAGTCATTGATCACAGACGTAAATGTCAAGAAAATAATTTACGATTATCAACACATACTAAGGAAACATAGATATAGGATTATGTATATACACATATACATAATATGTATATGTATACATATACACATCAATATTCTGTACATATAGGGACTCCAAATACAAAAGACAAAAGTCACAGGACTGACTGCATCCACACACCATACGCCCTTTTAGTTCATCTGCAAATCTTCCAGCACAAAACTTTAAAACTTAAATTATCCTTCTGTTCTGACAAAACTGTTTAGGAGTAAACTAGACATCTGCATTTGCTGTAAGGCAACACGTTTTAAGTACCACATATTGTAGCTGCATACTCTGCGTGCGAGTAGGTTTCGTAGGTTTCTTTAAGTTAATGGTTTCGCCATGGACAAACACCAGCGATGCAGCAGCTACGGGGTGCCCTTTCTCATTCTCTTCCTCATCCTCATTCCCATTCTCATCTTCATCCTCATCTTTCCTTGTCGACTGCGCCTGCCGACAGCACCCCGTTTGTTTCATGATTCCGTAGGTGGAGGCGGTAGGAGGAGTCCTCAGTGAAAGTCTCACTGCAGGTGTTGCACTGCAATCGGGCAGGCTCCTGGAGCACAGGGGCAGGGGGTGCATCGCCGTCCGATGGAGACGTTAGTGTCGCCCTTACAGTGCCATCCTCCACCTCCACCTCCGCCTCCTTAACTTGTGATTCCTGCTTGTGATTGCGCACATTTTTCTCCTTCACCTCCTCTTCCTCCCTTTTGTTGTCCCCCTCCCCCTCCTCCTCCTCCTTCTCCTTCTCCTTGACCTTATGCACGATGAAGAGGTGTCGGCTGAGGGCAAGCGGGGAGGTGAAGCAGAGGCCGCAGTGCTGGCACTGGGGGGTGTCGGGATGCGTCTTGTGTTGAGGTATGTGCTCCAGGAAGGAGCCCTGGTCGTCTGCAGCAAAGCCACACTTGGAGCAGCGGAACTGGGCCTTGGGGCGCTTGGCTGAGGAGGAGCCGCCACCACTCCCACCGTCGTCTGCTGGGGTATCCTCAGCCACCCTTCTGCCAGACGCTTGCATCTGTGCAGCACTTCTCTTTACAGCCTGCAGGGTTGCAAAAGAATGAACAGTCCATCATGGGACTTTTTCAACTTTTCTCACATTTCAAACCACGACAAGCATAACTAGGCTGAATAAAGAAGTGAAAGCGAAAGCCCATTGGGAAACTCCAACTCCCATTGTCATTGTGACACAGCACTCCACAGCACACAAGTGAACACTGCACACTGCACACAACGAAATTGCATTTATGCCTCACCCGTGCAAGGGGGCAGCCCTCAGTGGCGCCCCATGGGGAGCAGTGCGGTGGGACGGTACCATGCTCAGTGTACCTCAGTCATGGAGGAGGATGGGGGAGAGCACTGGTTGATTACTCCCCCCACCAACCTGGCGGGTCGGGAGTCGAACCGGCAACCTCTGGGATGCAAGTCTGACGCCCTAACCGCTCACCCATGACTGCCGAATATATTATGAATATATTATGCAGCAGAGGTGCAGACAGTAACCTCTGTGAGAGGCCCTTAAAAGGTCTAAGAAGCCACAGTGGCGCCCTTTGGACTCAGCAGGCTGCTCATCATGCTAATTTGTGCTCCTGTTGTGGTCAAACAAACGACCACAGTCCCTCACAGTGCGCAGGCTGAACAGTGAACATAGTTGTACACTTCCCACAGTATATGGGACAGGCAGCAGTGTTTTTCAATGATTGATCCACATCATTGGTGTTTTAGTGTTGCCGCTGTTCAAATAATCATTGTAGTAAAGCACAAGATATGTTTGACCAAATATGTCCATTCATCATTACCATAAAAGTAAACAGTGGTGGGTGGCAATGTTCTAATTCACAAACCTGAACGATTTAAATACACCACCACTTGTGAAAACGGCCTTTCCTGTTTTCACACATCAGCACATCAGTTTTTTTGAACGATGTTGATGATGTCACCTTTGTGTGCTCTATTTGAATTATCCCAAACTCTCCCTTTATTCACCGATTAGTTAATGCGGCCATGTACAACCACTGCAACTGGATCCACAGCCAGACCCGCTGTGTAGAATGCAGTGTAGTGTGTGAGGGACTGTTTTTGATCAGGCCATGACAGACCTAGACAACATCTGTAGCAAAGAGCAGGATAAATCACCCCCACCCAACTTCAAACCCAAGTCTCTGAGGTACCAAACTTTTGCCAAAGTGAGCCAGGTTCACTGGTAAGGCAGTCAGAGTGCACCAACAACTCTAGTAATGGTCAATCCATCACAGCATTCTGAAAGAAAAAAATGACAATACCCCTCCAGTTGCATCCTCAGGCTTTGTGCCTCAACACCACCAAGGACATCTCAAAATGACAAAAAAAAGGTGAGAGGATGAGGATGGAGGGAGGAGGGAGGAGGCAAGAGGGCATGGGGCAACTTGGATCTTCCATCCTTCTTAAATTCCTTCTTTGTTTTCTAAGCTAAAGGAGGACAGATCCAGGCATAAATGACACTGACCTCTCTTGGTGGCCTGCTCATCCCAGGGGGAGCCACCTTGGCCATCTGGCTGAAGTCGGGGTTCTTTATTCCGTGCATCAGACTGATGTGGTTCTTCAGCATGGAGTGCTTGGTGAAGGTCGGTTTCTCCTCTGTGCAATACCTTCGGGACACGGACAGATCGGTACATTAGTGCGTCGATAGGATAATATCAGCAGAGCAGACCATGCCAGCCTCTGTGCAAATCCTACAGTATATGACCTCATCATAGCCTGCCAACACCTCCCTTAGTATTGAAAAATAAAATAGATTAATGGCACCGAATGGGAACTAAGACCCGCCCCCACTCATCCTTCTCAACGCCCCCCTAGGGCTCCAAACCCCCCCACCCCCCCGGAGGGCTGGAGCACCCCCGTTGAGAAACACTACTATAGCACATGCAAACAGACGTGGCCCTCAGCATAATGCAGATATGTTACTGTAACATAGCTGCTGCTCGGTTGGTAAAACCAGAGGCTGTCTCACCAGCATGTGAAGACTTTCTTCTTGCCGTCATGGTCGTTGCGGATGTGTCGCCTCAGACTGAGAGGAGAGTTGAAGGAGCGGTCACAATCTCGACACGGATGCCTTTTCACAGACTGTGGGACAGACACAGTGGTACAATCAATGCGGTGGACACACACACACACACACACACACACACACACACACACACACACACACACACACACACACACACACACACACACACACACACACACACACACACACACTACTGCTGTCATCCGATGTTGCAACTTCCAAGGAATATTTCCAGTTGTGTCTTAGATTACTACTATGGAAGCCATATCTTATTGCTCATAGCAATTCTGCCTTCAGGAGCAATGCCTTCACTAAGCAGAGACAGTACTACAGCTTTTACATGAAAGATGAGTCTTCACATGACCATATCAATCAGGTTACAGAAAAAAACTACTGACGCACTGATTAATAAAAATGAAACTTGAATCTGAGTGTAGGAATTATTTGCAAAAATCATTTTTAAGCATCAAGTGTTCCCAAACACTACGATTATGCCTTTAAACCTTTAAAGAAACTTGTGAAGACTCTTCTTCTCCAAGAGCGCTTCCATTCGTAGCAAAACTTTCCTTCACTACCATTACATACCGTGTATGTACGATATGTCCTTATTTTCGAAACCCACTGGTCAAGCGTCTTCTAAATGAAATGTCATTTAAAAATGAGAATTCTTCGAAACCTTGCCGTGGCTGGTCTTCATGTGGGCGACGTAGGTGTCCCTGTCCGGCAGCCAGACCAGGCACTCCCCACAAGTCCAGCCAGCCTTCTTCCTGCTAACAGCAGAGCTGCTGCCACTGCCACCTCCGCCACTGGTGGTCTTGCTGGAGCCCCCTGCAGGGCTGTCTCTCCTGGCCGTCCTGTCAGTGGGCTGGGGTATCCGAGGAGGCTGCACCCCCACCACCCCTCCTGTGGTTGTGGAGGCCTCTGGCTGCTGGAGACTCGTCTCTGTCTCCTTTGTGCTTCTTGCTGCCTCTCCTCTGTAGACTCCACCATGAGTATCCTACATGCAGCAACAGCCACAAACAAAAGCATTACATTACATTACACTGATCAATAGCCTACGCTTTCCCAGTATGGTACAGGGCATTGGTTACAGTCCCTGGAGCAATGTGGGTAAAGGATTTGAACCTGCATCATTCTGATCACAACAATTGTCGTGTGGACACAACTGATCCTCAACCATAGTGAAAGCAAAACTGATGCAGATGTTAAATGCCTAGTAGGCAGCTTTATGGATTTCCATAACTTTCTCCATGCTTTGTACTGCAAAACTGAGGAAAACATACAGTGGAGTAGCTTGTTTATATCCCCGTCAATGTTGATTCATAGCAAATGAAGAAAACATGGCAAACCTTGAAATGCTGCACCAACAACTGTTTCTGCATAAAAAGCGCGGTGCATTCGGGGCACTTGAAGACACAGGTTGTAAGCTTTTTGGCACGTTGACTGAAGTGCTGAAACAACAACTGTTTCTTCTTGAAAACAGTCTCACAGCAGCACTTGTATATTATCCTGTGGAAACAAACAAACAAACAAACAAACAAACAAACACACACATTAAACACGGCTTATCTCTGGATTCCTTTTAAAGAAAAAAAAAATCAGTGAAAGCATTATATTAATCATTGCATTCCCTTTTTAAAAATAGCTGCTCTTTTCCTCAGTGTTTGTGAGTAAAGGACATAATTTAGTACGTACTGTGGAGATAGCGTGTTGTCTGCATGTTTGCTTCTGATGTGGGTCACACAGCCATCGTAGGTCTTGAAGGCAACTGGACAGCTGCTACACTTGTAGAAGACATTGCAGTGTTTCTCCTCAATGTGCTTCTTGAGGACATTAAAAGATACATAGAGCAGCTCACAATGAATACACCTGCAGGAGGAGAGAGAGAGAGAGAGACCGAAAGAGCATCATGAGTTGTAATCAAAAGAATACAACTTTAAATTTTATTAGCTCATTTAACAGGGCCAAGACAATTAATGTACTAGTGTTACAAATACAGTATTTTTTGGTATTGTTTCTGCCTTGTTGAAGAGACATCAGGAAATGGTTGGGAGAGAGAGATGTGGAGAATCGGGAAAGAACCTTGTGCCAGAATTGAACCCAGGTCCCCGGTGGGAACAATATGGTGCCTTAGCTATATGAGCCACGGCCAAAACGTCCTATATACTGTTATTAATTTAAATCTGTGGTCCAGGGCAATACAATAATAATAATAATAATAACACCACAATGTATGATTCATTGGCACTCACTTGTATCCTGCCTTGCGACAGTAGTGAAGGCAGTTCTCTTTGACGTGTTTCTGGATGTCGGCCGAGCGACTCAGCGCTCCGCATTCGGGGCAGACGTAGGGAGACTTGTGGGTGTGGATGCGCTGGTGGGCTTTGAAGCTGCACTTGTTGGGCAAGGGCATTGTGCACACCTTGCACATCTGTATGCAACATACACACATATTTCAGTTCCAGCACAAGAAAATCTTGTCTCAATGGCACAATCACAGTCTCGATGGGACCCTTCTGGTTAAATAAAATGAAGGTAAGGTGAAAGGTTACTCACCAGTCCCTCGTTGTCCTCTGCCAGTCTCTGGTAGTGCCCCGCCAGCGCTTTGTAATCAGACATCTGCTTGTCGCACTCCAGGCATTTCAGTCCGTGCCGGACAACCTTGTCCTGATACAGGGGCATGACTGCCTGGCTCTTAGCGGGCTGTGCAGGAGAGGAGGCCGCGGCAGCTGGGGACTGAGAGCTGGCGGCGGGTAGTAGAGAGCTCTCTATCGTGGACGGAGGAAGGGTAGTGGGAGCAGGAGACGGCGTGAACATCTGATCTGCTGGCAGGGGCTTCATGAAGAGCTGTGTGCACTGCATGACGATGCCTCGGTTGCGGTGTCCCCTCGCGTGGGCCAGCAGGGCGCACTTGTTGAAGAACACCAGCGTCTTGTTGCAGTGCGTGCACGTCACCTCAATGTGGACGCTCTTGCGCCCGTAGTGTCCGGCGAGGCTCTTTTGTAGGCTGAAGGAGTCGCCGCACTCGGCACAGCTGTAGCCCTGAGGCGGCAGGCCGATGCTGCACTCCGGCGGCGGGCTGAGGTTGGGCACGTACGTGGGGATGGGGTTGGAGTAGTTGAGGAGTCGATTCAATGTCATGGCTGCCGTGTTGGAGGTCACGGTTCGGGAGTTTGTGGGTACCTTCTTGACCTGGTGGACCAGAGGCACCCCGCTGCACACCACTGAAGAAGACAGCTGCTGGGACGGGCCCTGCTGCTGCCTGTGGGTGGAGGAGCGGGCCGTGACAGAGGCGGCAACACTATGGGGGACCAGGTTTAGGTTGGCCAGGTGTAAGGCCTTGGGGAGGAAGCCAGTGGTGGTGGTAGTGGGGGTGGAGGCAGATCCAGCTTGCCCTGCAGAGCCCTTCTTCTGCTTCTGTCCTTGTGCAGCCCTCCTGGCGTTACCACCAGCACCGTGAAGCTTCTTGGATCGCCCCACAGACTTCACTTTCATTGGACGGGCGGCTGCTACTGATGCTGCTGCTGCTGCTGTTGGTGGGGGGGCTTTTGGGGAAGAACTCTTATCGTTCTCCAAACTGATGTCACACACAGGCACATCGGGCGAGCGGTGCACAGGCGTGGTCTTGGACGAGGATTCCTCTATTGAGGAGGGTGCGGGAGACCATTCCACAGACGAGTTTAGGTCCTCCGCCTCAGAGTCGGGTACAACACTGGTGACGGTTCGTTTGATCTGGCCAGACGAGGTCTTGATGGTCTTAATTCGGACTCTGGGTATGGCGGGAGAGCCAGAGCTGGCAGCCAGGGCAGGGGAGGCTTTCCCGCTACTATCGCTGCAGATGCTCATGGGACTGTCGGGCTGCTTGGCCAGACGCTGCTTCACTACTTCAAGGGGACTTCGAGGACTCCTCGGTGAGATGGGCACTTTCGGACTGACCTTCATGGTCTCACTTAGAGGCGTGGATGTTTCTCTACTACTACTGCTCACTTCATTTGAATCCTTTCTGGCATTCAAGGCTTCCAGGGCCTCAAGGCAAGATGAGAGTTTGGACGTTGTTGACGCTTTGACACTTTTGACGCGAGATAAGGTTGTGTTTGTATCTGATGAAACACTGTGCTTGTTTTTTTCACTGATACTGCTTTGTTGTTCCCTATCAGGCATGGTTGGATCTGCAACATTGCGAACTGGTCCCGATTTCTGCACATCTTGTGTACTGTAGTCAAATTTGCCATCTTCCACAGCATCAGGCTTGGCGTCAGTCTTCTTGAGAACATTCACAGTTTCATTGAGGGGGTCTCGGTCGGTCAGGCTGTGGGGCTGTTTCCGGGGCTGATGGTCAAGCACGGGGCCATCTGAACGTGCAAAAAAGGAGCCCGCCGGGTAGAAGCCCCCGTCAGCCTGCTTCGGACCCGCCTCCATCACCCCGTTGGTTTGCACTTCCTCCAGTTCTGGACTGGATATGGGACTGAACTGAGGCAACGACTTGGCAAACGAGGTCAGCCTTTCGGCCTTGTACTGAGCGGAGACCTTGTCCAGCAGGCCCTTGGAGAACTCTCCATTGGTGGAGGGGCTGTCGATTTTAGCAAAGCTGCTGTGGCCGATGTGATGCGTGTCAAGGGCTTCTCCGGCCGTCGTCCTGAAGCCATTCTGTAGCAGATTCCCAAAGTGAGGGCTTTCCTTCTCCAGCGCAGACTCGTAAGACTCCTGACGGCTAGTGTTCTTCACTATGACACTGACAGCTGGTATGTCACTTGCGCATGCTGAGTGTGGCAGAGGGACACCGTCGTCCATACACATGCCTGTGTGCTTGAGGTGACTCTCCGCATCATCGTGGCCCTCTGGGATAGCCTCTTTGGCATCCAGGCCCGTGGCATCAGGGATGTCAAAGGCCGCCAAGAGGTCATCGAAGTCTGGGGTTTTCATGTCACCCATTTTGGAGTGCTTAAATCAAACTGCACAAACAACATGCAGCGTTATTGACATTCGACAAGGCATTAATGTCACCACAGTGGACAACAATTGTCAATGATGGAACTTGGAAACTTCGCCTTTTGACAGTTGGCATGTTGGCCAGTAGCCTACGCTGCTTCTATCTGCGTCGTATTACAGACAATAGTTTAAAAAAACCCTGAGGCAGTTAAAAGGAAATTATCAATTACTTACCATCTGAATTTTGCTTATTCACCGGTGCACTGCTGTAGAGAGAGTAAAGAAGCTGCGGTCCATACTAGGGTCAGTATTGATGCGTGGCATCGTTATTGTCTTTCACCCTACTTCACCATTATATCGAGCTGTGTGCCGTCCTAGTACTAAAGGTTAACAAAAAAGATGCCACTAGTGTGGACTAAACGAAGATAAGACAAAAACAGAAACGTGTCACTGCTTCAAACTGATGGCATTTCCCTTTGACAGCTAAGAGTGCTTTATGCAATCACATAGCATTCTGGATTGTCCTCCATTCGCACAACATACAAATAGCTTCCAAGTCAATTTAGCTTCGCTATAAATGACGTTCGTTGAGTACCCGAGAAAGTCCCCTGGCTAACCTATTAATGCGATCACAGTCATGCGCAGGTATACTAGGTATTGTTATGAAAACAACTGCTACAGGAACTAGGCGTTAATTAGAAATCGTCCTCTACATAGAATTTACTTAACCAGA
>NC_085860.1:46666702-46694202 GCF_034702125.1 Engraulis encrasicolus | reverse complement strand
CTTATGCTTACTTGTGACAATGTTTTTGTTTATGCTGGCTTGTACGGAGGAATGCCAGTGTTTGGTAGAGGTCAACTTTTTATGGAATTGTCATCATAACTACCACGTTTTCTGTATCATACACATCATACCCCCTGAAAGGCTGATAAATAAAAAAAAACACTGGCTTGATGACGCTTTATGAGATGGCCTGATGGTTAGGGAGATGGTTTGTGTTGTGTTTTATTTGTTTGAACTTTTTTATTATTTTCTTTATTGACTTAACAATTTGTAAACACACATTGTTGTACTGCCACAAACCACATACACATTTACCAGACTGAACATACATGTAAACCATACAATGGGAATAAGGAAAAAAAAGGAAAAGGAGAGGGAGGAAACAGAACATGAAACTCATAATAAATATCTGTTATAATTAAAATAAACGGATTGTTGAGCTCATATTTTGGTGATTCTGTGATGTCCCTGTAGGATGACAGCAGTGATACCAGCAGCAAGGCTTCAAGTCATAAAGACAGAGACATTGAAAAGGATTCGACCACAGAATCAAAATCATGCTGCAGGTAGGCTACTGCGATGAAATGCATCACTCACTGTTTACAGTAATAGCCTTTTTAACAGCATAGTACATGTATGACAAATTATAATACATGACTTCTTGCATGTTCTTGCACTAACTTCAGAATGCAGTTATGATCCTATACATTTAGTTTGCCACTGAATTGCAACTGCTTGTGGAGTCAAAAAATGTGAAGCTTGGTGTGCTGATGCAATTTCTGTATACTGGTCAATAAGCAAATGTCTTTGCCTTTTCAGTTTTTTTCTCAGTAAATTGTTTGCACCCATCAATGCAGTTGAACGGTACTGCAAGAAACACTCCAGGATCATCAAGTATATTGTGTTGGCCCTTCTCGGAGCAGGTAGTACAGCTTTCAATGGACCAAGCTCATGCTTCCTTAGAACTAAATTCTAATTTGAATTGGCATGAAACATGCCAATATAGTGGTATCTTAGGTGCAATGGTCAATGTTTGCTTCCTTATCCTACCCTCCTTAGTGATATTTCTACATTGTGCAGCCAAATCAAAAATAACCATAGCTGAAAGCTACAATGTGATTGGAAATGGCAGATAAGGTTAAGACTACAGTTTGCACTGAGTATTCAACTCAATTGTTTACGTAAGTGGAGAATTCAGAACTGGATCAAAACAGTTAATTTTCCCTGATGGCATGTGTTTCCCCTACAGGATATGTTGCCTATTTCATCACAGCCTGTGTTATGGACTTCAACAGGGCAATTGCCCTTGTAGTCCTAACTAGTTTGGCAGTGGTCTCCACACTCTATGACCTCATTAAAAAGTACAAGGGCGACGATATCAAGAGGTGCTTCAAACCTGTACACAGGTGTTTCAAGAACAACCTGAAATGGATAAAATGGTACGTTAAAATATTTGTTTTTTGTTTGTTTTGACATTCTTTACAGTTGCATGTTTGCATCAATGTTGATGTCTGCCTCTGTCAAAAATCACTGTTTTTTTCTGTGTGATATGCCCGAAAGAAAGAGTATTTGTACCATTAATCTCAGCTTTTGTATTCATGAATGTGCTCAAGTAAATGTTCCTCTTACTCATCAAACCTGAGAGCAGAACAGTGTTAGGAAGTAGGAAATAATTGGAATGATAACACTGAAGTGTGTGTGTGTGTGTGTGTGTGTGTGTGTGTGTGTGTGTGTGTGTGTGTGTGTGTGTGTGTGTGTGTGTGTGTGTGTGTGTGTGTGTGTGTGTGTGTGTGTGTTTACATGTGTGTGTGTGTGTGTGTGTGTGTGTGTGTGTGTGTGTGTGTGTGTGTGTGTGTGTTTACATGTGTGTGTGTGTGCGTGTGTGTGCCTGCGTGCATGCGTGCGTGTATGTGTGTTGTGACCCTGCAGGCTGTTCATCCTGGCCGTGGTGGCTGGCCTGGTGGCCTGGTTGGCCATAGACAACTTTCAGCGTCCCCGGCAGCTGATATCCTTTGGGGGGATCATCATGTTCATCATAGGCCTCTTTCTCTTTTCCGCAAACAGGACGGTGGTAAGTTTGACACTGTGTGTGTATACCCATTGCGAATTGGTCTTTACAGGACTGTGACAAAGGGTGCTGATGTCTACGTGTTCCGCATGGGTCTGTTGTTGTGTTGTATGGCCTTTGCCAAATCGATGCAGAATCGTCCGTGCCCTGCATCGCGATGCATTGCTGAATCCATTATGGCTGACCGCAGTATTGTGTATGCCTGTTCCTGTGGTGAGTTCAGCGTACTCTGTAGGAGACTGTATTTTCATTGTGGATCAGTGTCTCCTTGGAGGACTGTGGTAAGAGTGTTGTCTGTACGTATGTTCATCATGGGACTGTTGCTCTTATCCACACACAGGATTATGATTAGTTCAGCATACCCTACAGCAGTGGTTCTCAACTGGAACAGTCTTGGGACCCATCATTTTCCACTCTCATTCGGTCGCGACCCAATTTTTTAGCGTTCAAGTCAATTCAATGCAATTCTCAAAATGTAACCAAGACTCGATCTCGCATAAACATTCAGATTGTATCTATGACGACAGATGACACAGAGTTCACTAGCCTAACAAAATAAAAGTTGTAAATTGTTGCAGGAAAAGTTGGAATTTTTTTTTTTTAGAATTATGTTTTTTTTTACACCAAGGCTCCGCGACCCACCCATGACCCCTCCGCGACCCACTTTTGGGTCGCGGCCCACCAGTTGAGAAACACTGCCCTACAGTCTAGGCTGGAAATGCATTGTGGATCTGCGTCTCTGAGGAGTGGTAAGGGTGCTGCTGTCTGTTATGTTCGTTGTGGGCCCGTTTCTCTTCTCTGCGAACAGGACTGCAGCTAGTTGGACAGGGTGTGTAGGCTCTCCGCTGGTATGTTCCTTACTCAAGGGCTATGGTAATGGTGGTCTGTACATTGCTTATTGGATGGTTATTGCTTACAGTCAAGTACTGGTGATGCTGGTGGTGACATGGCCATTGTTTACAATGGGACCTATTTAACCCATTCATTCTAGGAAACGCATCTGCGGATATTTAAATGTATGCCTTTACCTACCGATGTTGACAATTTTAGTTGGGTTTTAATGAGTGATGCCTTAAGGCAATGATGCATGTCCTGTGGCATTGCCCTTCCTGGTATATAAGTCAAAGGAAAGATTCTGATTTAATTGCAGCTTCAACCAGTAGCATACGGAGGCATATCATGGGTGTGAGTTCAGGCTTCTTCAGGCTTCTTGTTCACTGCTGACCTGTTAATTTCTCAATGACTGTAAGTGTGATGTTGTCTGTATGGTCTTTACTTGCACTTCAGGACTCTGTTAAGGGTGGTGGTGTGTATGGTCATTGTGGGTGTGTAACTTTCTTTCCCCCAAAGTACAGCAGTAAGTTTGGCGCTATGTGTTTGGGCGGTGGTGTCATGCACGGCTAGCAGAGTGTCTGCTGGCAAGCCTTTTCCCACACACTCGCACACAAACAGACAGACAGACAGACAGACAGACAGACAGACAGACAGACAGACAGACACACACACACACACACACACACACACACACACACACACACACACACACACACACACACACACACACACACACACACACACACACACACACACCACACGTCCTTATCTTTGGGCTACCCATAGCTATTCTGCAGACTTTGGATTTCCTGTGAACTTTACACCGACACTTTGACACACTATGTCACAACATTATGACGTTTCAAAATGGAACCAGTGTGTTGTTTAAAATATGTTAAAGGGACACTGTGTGAGATTTTTAGTTCTTTATTTCCAGAATTCATGCTGCCCATTCACTAATGTTACCTTTTTAATGAATACTTACCACCACCATCAAATTCCAAGTATTCATTATGACTGGAACATTTTTAGCTGCAAAAATGACCCTACTTGGACCATACTAGAAAATATTTGTTTATTACTTTGTAAACTTTCATGTAAATATCACATTTGGCGATGGCCAACCCATTTTCAATAAGCAGCATAGTTGCAGTGCCTTTTTAGGCCATTTCCTGCACAGTGTCCCTTTAAGTGTTAATTCAAAAGTAATGCTGGAATGTTGATCGTGATACAGTAGACCGGGTCCAATTTGAATTTCTCTTTGTGTATGCAGGTACCATGGCGGACTGTCTTTTGGGGTCTTGGCTTGCAGTTTGCAATTGGCTTGTTTGTCATCCGGACACAGCCAGGCCTTGTTGCATTCAAGTGGCTTGGTGATCAAGTCCAGGTACTGTATCTGATGCACCAAACATCTGTCATGGCTTTAGCTGTTTCCCTGTCCCAAACTAGAGTACTTCTGTAGTCCGTGATTGCACAGAACAATGACATCTTAAAATATGGAATAATGATCGGTGAGGATGATTATAACTGGCAAAAGTGGGTTGTTAATGTTTCAGTCAACCTTTTTTGATGAAAAGTAATTTATTCACCAGAAGTATAACATTGCTCACATTATTTCAGATATTTTTGGACTACACGAAAGCTGGATCTTCATTTGTGTTCGGAGACCTGATAGATATCTTTGCATTTCAGGTGAGTCTGTAGCTACATACAGTAATATGTGCATGGAGGTTTCATTCATAGGGTTGTTGTTTTTTTAACGGCTGTCATTAAGGCTTTGTTTTTTTCCACATTTCAAGCCAAGTCAAGTGTACTTTATTGCCAAATTTCTCTATATAGCATTACACAGAGGATTTGAAACAGACTCCAGATGTGCAATTTATACTAAAACAAATACTCAGTCAATTCCTGAGCAAAATGTGTTGTTCCCTCTAATAATAAATGAGCAAAACCAGACAAGTGTCCGGTAAACACTGGGTTCTGCTGTACAAATACATACAGTACTTAATGTGTTTGTGTCTGTGCAGGCTCTGCCCATTGTGGTGTTCTTCAGCAGTGTAATGTCTGTCCTCTACTACCTCGGAATAATGCAGTGGATTATCATGAAGGTAAGAAGAGGCCCTGTGTGTCTGTTCACTGGCTGGATTTGGAGTGGTGAGGAGTGGAGGCGTTGACTGACTGGAATGTGTGTTATTGGGGCCGCTGACAGTTTTGGACGGGGCCGGGACAAAGTTATCTATTGCCCCCCCCCCACACACACACACGCACGCACATACACGCAGACGCACACACACACACACACACACACACACACACACACACACACACACACACACACACACACACACACACACACACACACACACACACACACACACACACACACACACACACACACACTCTCTCTCTCTCTCACAGAAAGAAACCAATTCTGGGCCCCCTTTTCCTCCTGGTCCTGTGAAAGGTACCCCGTTTTCTCCACTGTTGACTTCCCTGTCTATAATGATTTTGAGCTATGCTAACTGCTCCTTTTCTCTCTCAGATTTCCTTCATCATGCAAATAACAATGGGAACCACGGCTACAGAGACACTGAGTGTGGCAGGAAACATCTTCGTTGGTCAGGTGAGGTGGCAGCCCAGTGAAGAATCTTAATCTAATGTATCAATGCGTATAGCCCCATAATGCATAACGTAATGGAACACTGTAATAGACATTGAGCCCGTTTATATGTCCACAATAACAGGGTTATTGGAATAAACAGGTTGTTGGAGTAAATTATTGCTGTTTAAATGCAGTTCGTCGGTTGCCTGTGTTCCACTAAAGTGTGTGACACGAAGCGAGAATTTAATGCTTGTGATTGGCTACTTATCGTTCTAGAATGTCAATAACCTGACCCGATTATGCTGTATACATGTCTTCAGAAATCAGTCAATAAACGTCAATAAACCGATCATGAAAACTGTTTATTCAGTTTACATGAGCGCTCAAATAAACCGGTAACTCCAAAAACCTGCTCATAAACGGTTTATTGATACGCATATAAACAGGCTCATTGACAAGCTAACTACCACAGTACTACACTACTGTGACATACCATAAGGCCTTTAGTAATGCACTACGACTTGGTCCTTGCTATTCTGGTAACAGCAAATGTATTATGTTGTGTTTTAACAGGTTAATTTACTTTGGGATTAATACAATTTACTCTACTACTCCTTGATTCTAATATGAAAGCGCCACCAATGATTATGTGACCTGATTTTATGAATGTCCGTCGTTGCATAAGACCAGCTGACTTTACCTCACCCGGCCCCCTCCGTAAACTGTTTGGGATTCTGTTACTGAGTTACGTAATGGCCTGTCGTTAACCTAAAAATCAGCAAAAAACTGAAGGAATTTTCTGAGAAATGACTCTGTCTCTGACACAATAACCTGCTTTTAAAGTTGGCCTGTAAACAATCTTAAGATCATTCACAATAACTTGTTCTGGGAGAAGCTATGGTGGTCCCACAGCCCTTACAGAATCTGTGGTTGTCCTTCACTGTCTCTGAAAACCAGTTTAGACCAGAGATAGCTCTGTTTCCCTGTGAGCTAAAATGATCAATTGCCGGGTAAAGTATCGCCATTAGAAAATGACATGGGTGGAGATGATACAGTTTATGTATGTATATGCTTTGTGACTGAAGGTCAAGGTCAGCTTTATTGTAAAAAAAACCACATGTACAGTAAATGAAATGCCACTCTTACCTCCCCCCACCTTGAACACTATCCTATATCTTCTTCTAAGCATTTTATGAACACAATATAAACATAAAAATCCTGTGACAACACACCTATGAAATCATGGCCATACAATATACACATAGGTAGCATTGAATTACAACTTAGTAGGACATACAACACAGAACATACAGTATAATAATGTGCATACAGACATCAGTAGTTCATACTAGTATACTAGAAGGCTTACATGTAATATTCTGCCATTCTGATGATGTAGACTGAGGCGCCACTGCTGATTCGTCCGTACCTGAAGGACATGACCAAATCAGAGATCCACGCTGTCATGACGGGAGGCTTCGCCACCATCGCAGGCAGCGTGATGGGAGCCTTCATCAACTTTGGAGTGAGTCTTTTTATCAAAATATTAGATTATACATACTATAAGATTAGAAATACAAATTATTTATTATTAGATTTATTATTATGATTTAATATTATTATATGTTTACAGGAGGTTTAAGATATGGTGTATACGTCCTATATCTTGACTCCCCTTTTTTGTCTTTAGTCATTTCTTTAGCTCTTGAATGCCGTCTATCTCCCCTCCTTTGGCTTGCCATGCCATGCCATACCAGGATGTTCACTTACTAAATACTCCTAGTGCAATCCTGTAGGGAACACATCAGTGTTAACTGACACCCCTTGTAGTGTACGCTGTAGCTGTGGAGTTAATGATCATGTTGACCAAAGGGTGTTCGTCCAGACTCCTATCATGGCCCTCTGCCCCCTCTCTCCTGTCCTCTCCACCCACTGGTCTGCTCTTGCCAAAGATTGTTAGCCACAGCTCGGTGATGCTGATAAGCCTATTGTGTCATAACAGTCTGTAAGTTCAGGTGGCTCGTGGAGAATGTGATGGTAATTTACTCCACTGCTTTAGGAGGAGGCCAAATATTATTAGTGATGGCAGCCAGAATATCTTTTGTGTGATACTAGAAAACTCTGCTTCCACCTCTGTTTGATTTAATGTCTGTCCTTCCTTCTCTCCTTCCGTCTTTGCCTCTTTTCTAAAGATTACCCGTAGTAATGATACTGTCCATCTGTTTTGTTATCAGATTAGCTTATCTGTGTTTGTCTATAAATACCACATGCTGCTGAAGAGAGTGTGTTGAACGTGACCATGAGGGCTTTTAACTGTGCTCCCCAACCAACAGATCGATGCCTCCGCCCTGATATCCGCCTCTGTCATGGCTGCCCCATGTGCCCTGGCGGCCGCCAAGCTGTCCTACCCCGAGAGGGAGGAGAGCAAATTCAAAAACAGCAAAAACGTGAAGGTGGATGGCGGGTGAGAGACCTATGCTGAGTAGCACATAGACACCTTGGCCTTGCCCATGAAAGGATAGCTCTAATATCGATGGTGCATGCATTAGCCATGTTATTGATAATGTGAGAAAAGACATTGGTTATGTAAACATACATTTCATTCTGTCTGGTTTACTCAGCAGTCAGTGCTTGTTAAGCTCTTTATAAACAAACGTAGTCTTTAGATCAGGGTTTCCCAAACTGTGGTGCGTGCACCCCTGGGGGTGCCTGGCCTGTCACCAGGGGGTGCGCGAGCTGAATAGAGCAATGGTGGATATGTGTGGTATTTTTTAATGAACGTCAGGTAGTTTTAATTGTTTGATGAATTAAAAGTGTAATTTATAACTCATAGACTTGGCATGCAATAAGTTCCATTGTAATGATGGCAGAAAAAAACGTCTGATTGGAAATCAGGATTACCCAAAATGTGCGATGGAGCAACATTCGCTTAGGGGGTGCGCGAACCACATTGAAATGTGAAAGGGGGTGCGTGGAGAAAAATGTTTGGGAACCGCTGCTTTAGATCATAATCATGGTTGCTGAGCACAAAAGTGTGTCTGAATGAAAGGCTGGGGAAATCTGCAAACTATTACTGCTTTTACAAAAGTGATTTTCACTTGGAAAAAGTGTCTAATGTGGTCTTAGACAGGTGTGGTTGGTTTGTTACTTACTATGTTTAATACAATTTCTGGGGAACTTATAATAATGTGCCAATATTCCCATAAATGGTAAATATTCTCATAATTTCCATATAATAAAAGTACACGTCATTTCCTTTTTTTCTTTCCCCTTTCCCCCTTTTTTTTCGTTCTTCCTGAAAGGGGTGAACAAAATATTTTGGAGGCAGCAAGTGGAGGTGCGTCCGCCTCTATCGGGCTGTGCGCTAACATAGCAGTGAACCTGATAGCATTCCTGGCAATCTTGGCATTCGTGAACGCGGCGCTGGACTGGCTGGGGGGCCTGGTGGGATACCCAGAGATCACCTTTCAGGTATGTGTGGGTCACACACACACACACACACGCACACAGACACACACACACGCACACGCACACGCACGCACGCACACACGCACACACTCCTCAGGATCACATTATTCCAGTGGCCTGTGCCAGTTTTGCAGGTACAGTACATGTAAGTGACTTCAACTCTTGAGATTGAGGTCAGCATGTTGACTTTTCATGACCAATAAATACAGTATCGTCTTGACAAACTGATTCTCCAAATGTCAATGAGGCATTTTTTGCAAGCACAAAAAATATATACTGTAGGCAAAATATACTGTAAAGTAAATATTCACTAACTAGAAAGTTTAGATGACTTTGACTTGAAGAAAGAGGCACGGTGCCTTTTGTCAGAATGAGGGAATCAGTGACTTCTGAGAGTTTGTGTTTTTGATATTTATTGATCATTTTACCTTAATGTCTATTTGAGTACCTGTGTCTTTGACAACTCAATGGTGAGATAAGCCCTGTCAACAGTAAGCGATGCAGACAACTCTTATCTTTCGCCTATTATCATGCCTAGTCAGAAAGGGCTAGGAGGGGGCTTAGTTACATGTAACTCAGACAACTTCCACAAGGCGATCGAACAGCAGGAGAAAAGTGCACCGTGGGTAACACACACGTACACATACATGCACGCATGCACGCGCGCACACACACACACACACACACACACGTACCCTAACAAGAAGTGCACAGTATTGCACTGGTTGAGACTTAGAAAGAGTGCAAGTGGGTGGATACCTGACGTATCTTTTCCCTCTCTCTGTCTCACAGCAAATCTGTTCCTACGTATTCATGCCCATCGCCTTCATGATGGGCGTGCCCTATGAAGAGGCCTTCGTCGTGGCAGAGCTCATCGGCACCAAGCTCTTCCTCAACGAGTTCATCGCTTACGAGAAACTGTCGGAAATGAAGACCAACAGGCTGAATGGCCTTACGGAAAACACAGTCTCGGCAAGTATTGTAGTCAAGGCCGCTGACCGCTTTGGCTGGGCCCGGGACAAAGTCATCTGAATGCCCCCCACACCCCCAATACATACAATGTAATGAGAACCCAATTCTGCCCCCCCTTCCCTCTGGGCCCGGGACAGCTGACCCCTTTTGTCCTCCACTGTCGGCTTCCCTGACTGTAGTTACCATGGTACATAATGGCCTTACGGAAAACACTGTCTCAGTATGTACTTGTGTTTTGCTATTATCACCTGCAGTGGCATGGGGTATTGGGGTGCTCGGTATTTTATTCATCCCGACATCCTGTCATTTTTATGCAATTGTGTGAGAGACACAACGGCATGGGTGAGAATGCAATCACTAACTTTCATGTTACCACCCTTTGAGTCCCATAAATGAGTGCAAGTGCATGCTGTTGGTAAGGATACGTGTTATGGTTTTATTGGCCTTAAATGATGGAGCCTGATGCAATTGTTATTTGATATCTATTGGTACCGCAATACATGTCAGCAAATTATTTTCAGTTATCTATGTTTGTCATCAGTATAACAATGGCAGTATAACACTATTAATAATAACTTTTCAATATAACACTGAACACTTTTTTGTAAAGTTCAAAGGTATTGTGTTTGTGACATTGTATCGTGATACAGAAACATCTCTTGTCAAAGTGATGACAATCATGCAGGGTGGATACAGAACAAACCCTACTGAGTAAACAGTGCTGCCCATCCTGTTTGGAGGAAAACACAATGTTTTAATGTTATGCCTTTGAACCGTCATTGAAACATTTAGGTACTGTGTAGCTAAACAGCATCTGCAGTCAGAAGTCAAGTCAAATCAAGTCAAGTCAGCTTTTATTGTCACTTTCTTCATATGTGATTTAATGTACAATTTACACTCGTGATTCTAAAATAGCTGATATTTCCCATTGCAGATTAGGACAGAAATCATCTGCACGTATGCACTTTGTGGCTTTGCCAACTTCAGTTCTCTTGGGATCGTCATTGGAGGCTTGTGTAAGTGCTACTTTCCATGTCATCGGTTCTGGATTCAGAAAGTTGAATGTTTGTAACTCATCACACTCATCTATCCTAGGGGTTTTTCCCCTGTTGGCATAAAGGCTTAGAGTTGCTGTTACATTTCCAAATATATGTTTATTCTACTATAATCCATGCTCTTCTATTAATTAGATGATTTCCCACTACCTCAAGGTTACCTTAACCTGATTTATTATTGATCCAGGTTCCTGGAATACCCCCAGAGGAAATACAGGAAGAGAAATAGACTACCGGTATTCCTCTTCCTGTATTCCAGTTAACCTTGAGGTAGTGGGAAATCACTTACCGGTAATAGATGAGCATAGAGTCTTAATTGTCTTCAAGGTACACTGTGTAGTATGGTGGCCAGAGTTGGTATTGCAGCTGAGCTGCTCAATGAAATGGTGCTGCTCATTGCCAAATTTGATCTTTTCATGAATATTTATTTACGAAATAATAAACCAATGTTTCCAAGTATGATGAAAGTACAGTAGGTTTTGCAGCTAAAAATGAATTTGACGGTGTTGGTAAGTATTTGTTAAAAGGGTAATATTTCTTAATGGGCCTGCATGAATTCTGGAAATGAACTACTAAAAATTTTACACAGTGCACTAACTACTAACTAAATGACACACGTGGGCTATCATCAGGTTTACCAATTCCTGAAGGTTATCACTTAACCATTATTCCCTTGTGATACATTCAATGGCTGTGCATGTTTGAATCTTAATTTGGATACATTTCTGAGTGGGGTATTTCGTATTTTATTTGGCATTATATTTTGCTCTATGTTTTCCCGGCCCTGCCAGCCTCCATCTGTCCTTCAAGAAAGGGTGACATCTCTCTTCTGGTTCTGAGAGCCCTCTTCACTGGCACCTGCGTGTCTCTCATCAACGCCTGTGTGGCAGGTAAGACGCCATGTTGTGCACCCGGGATAATGTTCATACTTCACTCCATATACACTATGTCACTTCATAAGGGCAGGGATAGACAACTTTTTAAAAACTACTTCTACTGAACCAATCAGTTGAAATTATACTGTTGGTTGATAGAGAACACTCTATTCCTTCCAAACAATTTTGTTAGTCAACGAACAACCAACTGCACCTCGAATCTGCAAGTGTCAGTCAGATCCATGTTCATGTCGGCCACTTACCCTCTGATGGTGGCGGTGACAAAATAATAGACTTCCTTGTGTATTGATCTTGCAGCATACATACAAACCTGGCTGTGGTCTGGTAAAACCAAAGGTGTTTAGTGTGTATATAGTGCCAACGCATATAAGTCAACTACCTCCACCAACCTTTAGTGTACTTGTATTGTGTCATGTCATCAACGTCTGTGTGACAAGTAAAATGCCTGCTGTGCACCACATGTGACTTCAGCCATATTTAAACTGGTTTTCATTACAAAGGAAGCGAGTTGCATTGGTTTGTTTCAAACTCCCTTTTTGGTTGACTATAGGAGTAGGACTTACAAACAAAATAAGTATGTGTGTAGTGCCAATTTCTGAGGAGGGTACCAGCGTACACTCCAAGATTTTGAGGTTCTGGTCATGCAAAACTTAGTTGTACAAGGGATAAAGACGGCACACTTCTGTTGCCGATGCAGACATTGTATGCTTTAATTGAAATGTTTCAGCCATCCAGACAGTTTCAAAACTAGTGTGAAGTGGCAAATTCCTTGACCTGCATTGAAACTTTAGTGTATTTGTGTTATGTCATCTTGACCTGTGTTACCTAATCGGAGACATACTAGGTTCAGAAAGTCTTGTTTTGTGCTTGTAATGCCATGACAATGACATGCTAAATTTATACGACACTATGGGTGTCATATTTTAACCTCCTGGCAAGTTCGAAGACGGGAAGGGAAGGTAAGTCTTATACTATTGAACCGTTAACCTACCAGGTTCCGTTCAGTAGCTTTAATTGTTTTGAAGATTTGGAAACTTCACCTGAAACTGCCCGAAACTGCCTGACACAATAAATAGTGATGGCAGTAAAGATTGCAGAGACCCAACCCTATCGATCTTTATGGTGTCATGTTATCTTCTCTTCTCCAGGTCTCCTCTTTGTGCCTCCACCGGACTGCATGGGCCTCTTCATGGCTGGCGACTTCAACATCACTAACCCAGACATAACCACCTGCTGTAACGACCTCTTCCAAAGGTGAGTTCACCCGACTGCTGTCCTATTGCCACACAGAAGATGGCGAGGTGTTATTGACCCCTTTGAAAGGGGTGTTTACTGCTATCCAGGGCCGCTGATAGGCTTGACTGGGTCCACGACTAAATCGCCTGAAAGGGCTCCTATTTAAGTACAAATAAACTGCAATGAGGATCCAATTCCACTCCCTGGGCCTTGGCAACTGACCCTTTTCCTCTATTCTTGACCCATTTTGGAGTGTCATGTGTCTTGACAATGTTATTTACCTCACAACCTTCTGCTACTTATTTATATGTTCTTGGGCAGGGGGTGTGGGGTGAAAAGATGGCCACTTACCAGGGGCATAGGGGTGAGGTGGTCACTAAAGGGTTACTAGGGCCGAAGAGGCCACAAGGACTCTGGAATTGTATTGTACCTTGTTTGTTGTATATGTTTGTAGAGGACCTATGTTTGCAGATGTGAGGATTTGCTTGTGTAGAATTTGACACAAAATTGTGCATGTTTTTATACAAAGAATCACATAGAATGTGACTTAGAGTGGCCTAGCACAGGGTTTCCCAAACTGGGGTGCGTGCACCCATGGGGGTGCAAGGCCTGCCACAAGGGAGTGCACGAGCTGAATAGAGCAATGGCTGAGATGTCTGTTTTTTACACAGAATTAATGAACATTATGTAGTTTTAATTGTTTGGTGAATTGTATGATGGAAGGATCCATCTGAAGTGTAATTTATAACTCCTAGACTTGTCAGTGCGACTGTGCAACATTCACTTAGCGGGTGCGTGAACCACATTGAAATGTAAAAGGGGTGCGCAGGGTAAAAAGTTTGGGAACCACTGCCCTAGCACAATGGTTCTCAAAAGTGTGGTCCGGGTTGCCAGGGGGGTCCCTGAGACTCTCTGTTAGCCTTTCACACCACTGCTTCTCTCTACAGAGGCTAAGATAGCTCTGTGAGGCAATTTAAAATGATATAAGCAGAATGAAGTAATTGAAATATATGTAATAACTTGACTACCTAGAGAACAATTGTGGTAACTGCAATTTGTGGAGCGATTATGAAGAGGACGACCTTGGATAAAGTTCTGCTCCATTAGTGGTCCCCGACCCAAGAAAGTTTGAGAACCCCCTCTTCATTTGAAGCTTCAGTACAGGCCGACCCTGATTCTAGATGTATTACGTTTATTCTTATTAAATTAAGTTGTTAGGTTTCTTTTGTTTCTGAAATGTAAAGGTGTTATCCTTTACCTGGCATGTTTCAATGGTGTAACTCCCATCTTCATCAGAGTCACATGGATGTTGATGTGTGTCATGCTTTAAAATCGGCTGATGTTACTGTATGTTAAAACATGCCAAGTAAAGGATAACACTTTTACATGTCTGAAACAAAAGAAAACTAATGACTTGACCCTGATTCTAATTCTGATTCTGACCACTGTGTTTGTGATTCTAATTCTGATTCTGACTACTGTGTTCTTGGTCCTGCAGCACTGTGAACAATGGGACGGTGGTGTCCTTCGTGGGTGACTGGACCTCCATCAAAAACGCCACTCTCTACCTGAGCAGCTGCTGCGATCTGATCAGCAATACCGTATGCCCGTAACATGCTATTGCCACATATGCCAAGGTATTCCCATAACGTGCTATTGCCACATATGCCAAGGTATGCTCGTAACATGCTATTGCCACATATGCCAAGGTATTCCCATAACGTGCTATTGCCACATATGCCCAGGTATTCCCATAATATGCTATTGCCACATATGCCCAGGTATTCCCATAACGTGCTATTGCCACATATGCCCAGGTATTCCCATAATATGCTATTGCCACATATGCCCAGGTATTCCCATAACATGCTATTGGCACATTGTTATTTGCTACAGGGCTTGCCACTGAATTGACATGTGGAAGATCTGTGGTTAGTGGAAAACCCTTTTTTAAATACATCTATCAATACAAGAATGTGTTTTTATTAAGTCATGAAAAGGCAAAAAGTATATAACTTATTTTATTCAACCCAATTCATGTTGACCCTATGTTTGCCAATTTATTTATTACAATTGTGAGAGATATACAGTAACCTGTAGGTGTATTCAAGTATAAATGTTTTGAAGCCGTTTCTAATCTACTGTAATTTGAAGCTATTAGTAATGACCTTTCCCTTCATGTCTTGTAAAATGTTGTTTTGGAAATCCAAATGCAGCTTTGTATATACAGTATAATATTGTAAGAATGTTAGATGTCTAATTTGTCATTATTTACCTATAGTATATGTATAATATTATCAAAACTGTGCAATCATTTTTGTAACTTTGTAAATACATTAATTTTACTAAACATAACATTGCATACATTTACAGACACATGGCCTCTTTTTATTTGCACTGTACATATTTATTTTATAAAAACATTGACACAACATCACCACACGTACTGACCTAACGCACAAGATCACAACATAGGCTCACACTTCCTCGTTCAACCTTTCCCCTTTCAGGATTCTTTCTCTGTCTCTCTTACACACACACACACACACACACACACACACACACACACACACACACACACACACACACACACACACACACACACACACACACACACACACACACACACACACACACACACACACACACCGAGACATAGAACACACATTCTGTATTGTCATATGATTATCACTGAGGAACGAAGTGATTTGTCACACACCAGGCAATGCATCTCTTTTCATTCAATCTACAAAAACCCATCTATATATTTTATTTATTTAAGCTGTGACTTTCTAAATGACATCTTTCGCAATGGCTCAACAGAAGCACAACAATACTAGTCCGTCTTCTCATCAGAGGGGGACAGTATTTGGATGTTGTGGGATACACAGGTTTCCTGTGTTATCCTAATGATAATGTCAATAATAATAATAATAATAATAATGACTAAACATTTGGCACCCTTCACTGCTGTCAGGCTGTGAGTTGCCTTTGGCTAACTCACTATGTGGAAAACTTGCACTCTGCAAAAAAGAAAAGACAAAAAAAGACTCACCAAGCAGTGACTGTGCTAGGGACACAACACAACCACTGGCCATTACAAAGTTGATCAAGATGGTACAGTATAACTACAAAACATTTTCTTGAACATTTCTTTAACACCTTCTTAACATTTTTTTACTCTCTAATAAGTTGTCTTTTAAGGCTGTCCCAGGCAACCTAACGACAACAGCAAAAGAAAACTGTGACATTCATATATGTAAATGCTGCGTTGTAACATCGAGAAGAAATAGCCATTTTTAAGAGTTTCCTGCACCATTGGGAGAATGCACCATTAGGTTTTCTCCTAAGGCTCAAGGGATAGGTTTTCCCTCTCCGCGATGCATAGAGATCAAATAAACCTCTGTACAGAATAAAGTACAGCCTGAGTAGCGAGGAAGAGAAAAGAAAAGAAAAAAAATGGAACAAGAGAAAATAAAATCAGTGAATTCATGACTACTCTGACCTATGATTGGCAAGCCATCACACAAATAAAGTAATTTATGCTGTACAAACAGAACGTCATATCTCTCATTACATCACGCAAGGTTGAAGGCCTTCCCCTGTGCAGCTTCTGATCACACTTCAGTCTCTTAATTTTTCCAGAGCAAATGTGTGCAGCTTGGACAAATTTACAAAGTTGTACCAACCAACAAAGTCGGACCAAAAAAAGTATCTCTCTCGAAAAAAATATTTATTTATATTATGTACTGTATATTGCACCCACCTACCCATTGGCAAGTGTGCCGCTACATTTTTGTACTTTCAGGACAGGATGTGCCGAGCACCGTGTGCTGTTCCTGAGAGTGGGAGGCTTATCATCTCTGTTAGCTTCTGTTTGCTGGGCAGATACAATACGCCCTGCCTCAGCATAGCCTGCTAACTCTACTACCTGAAAGGAGGAGGAGGAGGAGGAAGGATGAAGAGGAGGAGGAGAAGATGGAGGTGGGAGAGAAGGGGGAGGAGGAGGAGGAGGAGGAGGAGGAGGAGGAAGGATGAAGAGGAGGAGGAGAAGATGGAGGTGGGAGAGAAGGGGGAGGAGGAGGAGGAGGAGGAGGAATAAGCATAAGTAGGGGGAGGAGGAAGGAGAGGAGGGGAAAAGGAGAAGGAAGGAGAGGAGAGGACAAAGAGAAGAAAGAATAAGAGGAAGGGAGGGAGGGAGGAGTAGGATAAAGAGGGAGGGGGGAGGAGGAGGAGGAGGAGGAGGAGGCAACAGTAGAACTCACAGTAGAACTTCAGCTCTCATCACCTGGAGTGACAGCTCACTGGCTGTTGCCCCTTGGCCTCTCTACGCTGTCTACAGTAGCCATCACGTCTTCACTCGTCTCTTTTCATAAGAACACTCAGACTAATCGTCTGTCACATTTCTAGTCAAGGCCACGATCATGTGCAAAAACACCAGCGTCTGCCACCAGTCTAGATTAAGATGTCTGACGTCAAAACAGGACTAGGTCATCTTTTTTTTTTACCTTTAGGGAAGGGTGAGAAATCCCACTCTAAGCAGCTTCGATTGAGCAGAGCAGAACAGAGCAGCTTTGCGTGGTTCATTTCCACAACCCCCCTTTCTCCATTCGTCTTCCTTCCTTCTGTCACCACACTTTGTCTATCTCATTCTGACCACTTTGGGGATCTCCACCGCTTTGTGCTTGCCGCCAGCATCCCCCCCTGCCACCTCCTCACCACCACCACCACCACCACCACCCACCGTTTTCCTGGTGACTTTGGGGCTGGTGGCCAGCTTCCTGCTTGGCGTCGGACTGCTGCCAGCCTTCCTCTGGAGCTGGGGGCTGGTGGCGCCCGTGCCCGTACCCGTACCCCCCGTGCCCGCTGCCTTGCGTGACAGCATGGGGCTTCGGGATCCCTTCATCTTGCTGGGCTGCTGCATGAAGTCGGTGACCTTGATGGGGCGCAGGCCCATTAGGCCGCAGTAGTAGTTGCACTGGTGGTGCGTCAGGAACTGCTCCAGCACCTTCGGGGACGCCTCGTCCGTTAGGCCCTGGTACCTGGGACACAGAGGAACACCGTTGGGGTACAGTAAAGAGCTTTGAGAGTAAGAGGGCTCACTGGCCGGAAAATACATTGGCAATGAGGAAGTACAGAAGTGCTGTTGTTCCATGGCACTGCTTTGGTGAACGGATTAAGGCAGGCAGCAGGTGGTAAGTGTAATGTTTAGGTAGCCTTAAGTAAACTACACCAAAGTTGGGGTTTAGACTAGAGATGTACGTACAGGATCCAAGATCTGGTTCCGGATCCGGCAGGATAATAGGGTTTTTCACAGGATCCGGATCCGGTTCCAGGATCCAGGATCCGGTAGCCGAGGCTTTTCAGACAAAATAGTTAGAGCCAACGTGATAAAAAGGGCCCACGTGTGTGAGTTGGCTATGTGTTTCAACCCTTTCGTAGGATCCGGTATCCGGTTCCGGATCCGGCAGGATCTTAAGCAGTGGATCCGGTATCCGGCAGGATCCTAAAAATCAGGATCCGGTGCATCTCTAGTTTAGACATGCAGAGGTTCAGTTGTAGTTGCAGACTGGAACGATCGTCACCAGGTTCACGTTGGGAACATGGGTCGGGGACATTGCTTTTTATGTAGGCCTACATGTTCCTTCCTGTAAAGTAGTTACAGTTCTGTACATTTGAAACTTTTGGTTAGTGCACTCTGATAAGCCCATGCACTTTCAGTAGTTCTGAATACAAATGCAATACAAAATGAGTAAAAGTCAGGCTCAGGAATGTACACTAACCCTTTAGTCTTGGCAGCAATCCTGATGTTGGTGACTTTCGATTCAACTCCTAAAACAAAAATAGACATGAAATCATTCATGGAGCATACGCAACTGAAGCCAGAACATGTTGACAGGCTGGTGTTTCTGGTCAAAAACCACCTAAGCTTCATGCTGTTGCCTTTTACATAATTATTAACATTCAGCTTTATTTTGTTCATCCCTCATATAATGCATTGTTGGTCATATTTCATTTCCTGAATTTATATAACAGTCTGCACAAAATTCAGTTGTATATTGTTGATGAGTAATCATGCTTGATAATTGTGATTTCAATTTTGATCCACATAATCGTGATTATCAATTTTTCCATGATGTTGTAGCCTTACCCATGTGCATGCTAATTTAGAATAGGCACAGCTAGATGGTCTTCGTGATTCCAACTGATTCACCGAATCAGCAGATCTTATAGCAAATCCATCCTCTACAGTACTATATGGCAAGCAGGGCTCTAAATTAACACCCACCAACCAGTCAAATGCTGATGAAAATTCAGTTTGGCTGGTAGAAAAGACACTTTGACCCATTAGGGAGTGTGTGTTTGGCTAGTAGGATTATCATCTAATAGCCATTTTGTCTAGAGATGAAAAAAGTTAATTTAGAGCCCTGATGGCAAGGATTTTTTAACAATCTTCTCAAGCTGATTTATTCATTTATTCTGTGGTTACCAGACTCAGCTGTGGGGCATACAATTTGTCTTCATAACTTCTGTCATATTGTTTTACTTTTTAATATTTATTGACTCAGAGGACAGCATAAAAGTTAAAATGTGTCTGCGCTACTAGTTTGCGCACAAATGGAAAACAAACAACTTTGACTTGAACGTACTGTATACTGTATGTGGGGTGTCCTTGTCATCAGAGGGTTGCAACTTGTAGCTTCAAACACTGCAACCTCCGGGATAATGAATATGCATGCACTCCTAAACCATTACACTTGGACAAAGCATTGAACCAGAGAGAGTGTAGAGAGAGAGGTTCCATTGGCCCATTGTTTCCGGGTTCTATTATTGCAAAGGTGAAATCGCCCTTTAGGCAGACCTAGGCAGACCTAAGGACTGTTCTATTCAATGCTAGGAGTATTATGACACGTCCCTTTAGGCAGGCCGGAACCTGGTCACGTTAGGCGCCCATAGCAACCTATTACATTGGCATATCTCTATATACTTAAAGAATCTTTGATTGATCCAAGCATTGTGCCCTGGCCTATACCTAACTTCACATGGTACCCTGTACCTGGAAGGAACTGTAAGCTGCTTTGGACCAGCTGACCAGCTGGAACAGCTAACTGTAATGCGACATGAATGGCAAAGACACAGCAGCCACCTTTGAGCTGCGTCACTGCCAGTTCTCTGTTAGTCCGCTCTTTGCCCTATGTAGCAAACTGTGTCGTGAGCTATGCAGCAAACGAGCTCAGTGATAGTGGACTTAGTCAGCTCAATTAAGCAGCGCCTAACTTGCTACAGTGACTGATACTGATACTGAAATTCATTCAAAAGTATTACAGAGGATACCCACATTATGTTGTGAGTTACTGCATGTGTACACTACTGTATGTGTGAACTACGCATGAAACGTGAAAAAGGTGTTTCAGACATGACAAGGGTTGCTGACAGCTTCGGCCAAGCCTGCAACCAAGTCATCTGAAAGCCCACCCTCTTAATGTAATGACAAGCTGATTCTGGGGCCCACTTCCCCCTCTGCCCAGGACAACTGGCCTGCTTGTCCCGCCCTGTCAGCGGCCCTGGACATTCATAATAAAACCCACCTTCAGTGTGATCACCAGGTTTCTGTTCGTCCACTGTTTTATCTGGTGCCATATGTAGTGATTTTAAACATCTTCATAGTTATTGCGTAGTTATCTTTGTAGTTGTGGTTAACACCCACCCTCTAGCTGTGTGACCACCAGATTTACGTTTGGTCCACTGGTGTATCCTGTGCCATATGTAGTGATTTCAAACATCTTTATTTATCTTTATAGTTGTGCTTAAAGGGACACTGTGTGAGATTTTTAGTTGTATATTTCCAGAATTCATGCTCCCCACTCACTAATGTTACCTTTTTCATGAATACTTACCACCACCATCAAATTTTAAGTATTCATTATGACTGGAAAAATTGCACTTTTCATACATGAAAAGGGGGATCTTCTCCATGGTCCGCCATTTTGAATTTCTTAAAATAGCCATTTTTAGCTGCAAAAATGAAAGTAATTGGACCATTTTCAGAAAGTATTTGTTTATTACTTAGTAAACTTTCATGTAAAGATCAAATTTGGCAATAGGCAGCCCAGTTTCAATAAGCAGCACAGTTGCAGTACCTTTTTTGACTGCACATTTCCCGCACAGTGTCCCTTTAACACCCACCTTCTAGCTGTGTGACCACCAGGTTTCCGTTGGTCCACTGGTGTATCCGGTGCCATATGTAGTGATTTCAAACATCTTTATTTATCTTTATATTATAGTTGTGCTTAACACCCACCTTCTAGCTGCGTGACCACCAGGTTTCCATTGGTCCACTGGTGTATCCAGTGCTGGAATGTGCTGCACTTCTGTTCCACCTCGTTGGAGGTTCTGGTCACCAGACGGCCCGAAGGGTCCGTGAAGCAGTACCTAACGTACTCTCCTTTAAGCTCTGCCTCCACGGTGACGTACGGCACCGTATTGGCTGGCCGGTACATCAGGTAAACCGGGCTCACTCTGAGCGAGGGTAAACACACAAAGAAATGTTGATACAAGAAGAACAGGATAGCATACAATAAGCATAAAGGACATGTTTAGTTCTGTGTCTGTCTTTGCTGTAAGAAAAATGGATCTGTGTACTGATTTACCTAGCTTACTCAAAGTACAAATTAGTATGTAATGAGTTTTAATACCACATTAATTTAAATACTTGGCATCGTTATTCAAATGGTCAAAAGATTAGTTGTTGTCTTGTGCCCATGACTGTGCAGCAGTTGAAAACTATTGCATAATAAAAGAACATGACACTGCACCTTTTACAACCCACAGTTATGGCGTAATCGACCCATAACAACGTTCAGGAAATGTGGGGTGTGTTACTCACTCCAGAGCATGGCCAAAGTTTTCGATCACTCTTGCCTCAGCGGCAAAGATCTTGCAGTATTCTCGGAGTACATTCTGCATTCTGCACAACTGTAAGAAAAAAAGACAAAGGTATTCTGTGGGTCTGATCAAATGTTATCAAACAATGACATGAAAGGAAATCAAACAATGACAGAGTCTGTGGTTGTTGCAACTGACGTGTAAGCTGTGTCAAATTGTTTTTCTCTATTCCTGTTAATGAAAAACATTTCTCCTCCTGGCCGACTGAGTTACAATGAGTCAGGATGGTAATAAATCTTGTGATCGTCATGCTTCCTTTCCCAAAAACAAAACAAGGAGTCACTTCCAGTACTGCGTAGAAACTGTAACAGCATGAACTGGATTGCCTGATCAGCCTTAGGAGTCTTACTTGCTGTTTTATCATATTGAGTTATTTAATGCCATATGTCATTGCAATGGTGAAACCATAAGCTCCACAAAAATCTCCTGTTTGTGGTACATACTTTGTAAATACTTTGTACATTTTTGTGGTAATGTATTTTTCTTTGTTTCTGTGATGAAGGGATCATCACTAGGATTGTGGGTGTGCTCTGACTGCCATGTTGACAATTCTTTGGCATCAGGTTCAATCCGCACGGGTTTGAATCAGCTAACAACTAGCTTGACAGGCCAGACATCAAATGTATCGTTTGAGGCCAATCCATAGGCAGAGCCCAAGAGTGGAACCAATGGTCGTTCTCTATTCCTACTCTTTGCTAGAAGTGAAACGGAAAATAACAGCAAAATAATAAAAAGAAAAAGACAGGGGAAACAGCCACTTCAGACCATTTTGGACAAATCACCTATTTGGTTCTAAAGAACAACTAAACACTAACAAAAGTGAGGCGCACACATGGCTGGTGCCAAGTAATATAGCTGGAAAGGTAACCAAAGTGCGCGGACATAAACTGTAACAACAGACGTTTCGGGTCTAGCCCATTGTGAATGTCTTCAGTCCAAAAGAGAGTGTGCTGCTCACATTGATGATCCTACAATGACTGGCAACCTGGGCAACGCCCCCTCTGGAAATTGCCCAGTCGGCCTGCCCCTAGGGCCTGTCTCCTCATCTGTTTGGTGGGCTCCAGGTTCTACACCAGGGGTGGGGCGCCTATGGGCCGCGGGCCATTTACAGCCCGTGAAGCCGTCTAATCCAGCCCCCAATATAATTGTAATGTTATGCAGTTTCACATGAAATATGACGTGTTTTGTAAAGCAATCTTAGAAATTACATTTGCAATACAATTAAAGTCACACAGGTCTAAAGTGCAGGGGGAAATCCTGTTTTGTGTTCATAGTACAGCCTTTGGAGAAGTTGATACAAATTTCAAGTGACCCCTTGAATAAAAAATGGTTCCCCACCCCTGTTCCACATAATAAGTGAGGGTGTCTATCCTCACCTGTTTGGTGAACTCCAGGTTCCTCTCCACGAGGTGGCTCTCCTCCTTGGTCCCGTACGCGATGAGGTTGCGCACCTTGGTGATGCAGGTGCTGCCGGACTCGAAGACGGGGTCCAGGCCGTAGATGACCTTGACGCGCGTGGCCTTGTGGGCGAAGCCCTCGCCCAGGTGCACCTCCTCCGTCATGATGCGGCCGAAGAACTTCTCGCCCCAGCTGCCGGGGTCGGCCAGGCCCTTGGTGAACAGCAGCGGCGTCATCTCGATCTCCTCACCCACTAGGGGAGAAGAGAAGCCGTTGTGTTATAGAGATACTACTTTACTCTTCTCAATGACCTAGCCCACTAGTGCACAACAGAAGCAGTCGTGTTGTATAGTATGGTAGTAGCGACTAATAGAGAAGAGCAGCAGTCATATTACTTAACTACAGGGATTAAAGTTTTCCGTCGCTACGACGGAATTCCGTCAACTGGATTTTCGTTTGGACGGATTTCCGTCCGTATAATTTATGTCAATTAATTTACAATTTTTACTTTCCAACTGAACTCAAATCGAGAGCACTCCTGGTCATGAGAAGGGGACGAGAGGTGTGTTTGGTGTAGGCCTCCGGATGTAGTTAGGCTTATACACTCCACCATTGGCGGTGTGATACAACATTCACTCATCAGTAGCCAGAGCCATCTAATAACAGAGTTGCGCAAACCGGGGACCAGGAAGTCGGTTGGTGATGTGATTCGCGTAGATTAAAATGTTTCTTAACAGTAAACTTCTGTTCGTTGGAAACTAACACAGAACCATCACATACCAAACAAAGATTAAGTACAAACAAATTACATGACCTTTACCACATTTTCTGTGTTATACCGCCACCTCCTGGAACTAAGTAACTTCTAATAGAACTAAAGTCAATGGGGATTTCCATGTTAACTCTCCGTGAGGCTCCATGAGAGCCGCCATTGCTGTGGAAAGATTGGTCCATAGAGGTCTATGGGAGTGGCGTAACTCTGTTATTAGATGGCTCTGTCAGTAGCATTAGCCTAGTTTTGGGTCATCCCCTGTTCTTCCGTGTTCCAAAAAAAAAGTACACGAGCGGTCAACAATTCTGTGGCAGCGCAACGCGAGAGATTAAAAAAATAAATAGCCAAAATTGTTGCTCATGGCAGAAAAGAAAATAATTGTAATACAATGTAAAGTGCAGTGACGTTTCCATATCATTGCACCTGCCGTGGCAGATATTTAGAAAAAAAAATGAATAGTTTACTTCGACTGCGTATGATGTCCTTTTCATGAAGGGTTTGCCTTTTAAGCATTGTGACTCTTACTAGCATTATTCATAGCCCCAATGGGACGACTAACTAGGATAGCCTACCATGCGTTTCATCCTCAAAGTTTAGCGCGTTTGACTGGCTGCGTGTAGAGCTAGTTGTCTTTTTGACAACGGATAATTCACAGTCTCATCTGTACTCATAGCAGATTAACAATTGTTGTTGCCGATATATATATTCAAGAAATAAGTTAAAAATGGGTTGCATTTGGGTCACGGATAGGCTATCCCTGGCAGAGCCAATTTATGCCACGTCTGTTCTGGGAAGCAGTGTTCTGATGGGTGGACTCATGGTCGATAAATGCCGTTTCGACGTTTGTTTCATTTTCAAGGCTGGTTACTTTGTGACGCTATTTCTGCTAACTGGAATAGTGTGCAGCAGCAACAGTTGTGTGTGCGCTTGTTTTTGAGTGGCTCAACGTCTGTGCCCATCTTCTCGGACTATGCGTTTCGTTTGAGTTCAGTTAGCCTATTTGCGCACTGTGCACTCAGGACTGATGGGTGGGTGATTTGCCTTGATTCGAGTGGAAAGCTGCGCGACAAGCTTGGGAAAGTGTGTTACTTTTGTAAACGATAGGCGTATGTCTGTGACTGTCGTGTCTGCTGCGTCCTGTCAGCTTGTAGAACACGTGCGCATAGGAAGAATCGGGGACGTTTTTTAAATCAATGGTAAGCGTGTGCTTGGCACCGCACATCAAGAAGCAAAAGAGTAGCCAGTAGTTTTCAAAACGGTAGAACACAGAGGTAGACATACCGCACCCTGTTTTAAACGTCAAGAAGTTATTTGTAACAGGATGAATACTGAAAAAGGCCGAAGGGTGAAAAACATACAAATAATTAAAGCTAGTTTTCTCCCTCTGATTGCTATGATCAGGGCTTTTTAAATGTCAGAAATACAACTGCAAGCAATGGGCACCAGTGCTTTCACCAGAACAGTGTTTGCCCATTCTAATGTGAAAGACAAAATACAGCCGGCTACTACTAGGCTACAACAAAAAAAACCCATAATGGGATCACTCACTGTATCAACACATTGCAATTCCAAGTCAATAATTCTGTGAGATCAGCTACCATTTTGAAGCAGCATTCATTGTGAATCCATTCTGCATGATGTTGTGAACAATTCATAAACAATGGGTAGAAATAACCAAAACATGCCCCAAATTTCAGTTCAATCTTTGCAGTCTGATATAGTATCCATGCCTCCATTCTCGGCCAGTTCTAGTCAATCTGGTGAGCGAGCGGCCTAGGCCTGCCCGCCCTCTTTCCTTTTTTTGTATTTAGAAATTGGCATCTGTAAACATAGCATTGTAGGCCTACATCTGATTGAGCACATCTGATCTAGTACCTACAGGTACACATTACTGAGTCTATATAGGTCTACTGAGTGTATAATGAATATTCATTGTTCATGTGAAGTGTAAAGATTTATGTTGGTTGAAGTTCTGATTTTGTGGCACTTTTTGGTATTACTGGCGCCCTCAAGACATAGGCCTATTCTGCTCTAGGCGACTGCCCCGTCTGCCTATGCCGCTGGCTCTGGCACCATTCCTTGCATGTATGTTTCGTCATGAGGGCAGAGCCTGGCTACATTGGTTTTCGTAGGGTTACGGAGTGATACTCGATCGGGTGCCTAACCGGTAAAAAAGTTCAGTCAGATTACTTTTTTTTGCTTTAATCCCTGCTTAACTAACCCTGAAGGAAATTAAAACCCCTTCCACACAGAGCCTCTGTTATAAACTTATGGTAACCAAAATTACTCTTAGTTACTCTTAAAGGGACACTGTGCAGGAAATGGTCAAAAAGGGTACTGCAACTATGCTGCTCATTGAAACTGGGCTGCCTATTGCCAAATTTCATCTTTACATGAACGTTTACTAAGTATTAAACACATATTTTCTAGTGTGGTCCAAGTACAGTCATTTTTGCAGCTAAAAATGGCTATTTTTGGAAATTCAAAATGGCGGAGCATGGAGAAGATCCCCCTTTTCATGTATGAAAAGTGCCCTTTTTCCAGTCATAGTGAATACTTAGAATTTAATGGTGGTGGTAAGCATTCATGAAAAAGGTAACATTAGTGAATGGGCAGCATGAATTATGGAAATAAACAACAAAAAATCTCACACAGTGTCCCTTTAATGTGTAATAATAATGTGGGTGAGCCCATCTACAGACAGAGGTTACAGAACAAGCAGGAAGTTAGGTGTTTTGTTTAGACTTTTAAAAAAAGTTAGTTGTCATGAATTCTACAAATCCGAAAGGTAATAGCTACATTATTTTGGCAGACTGAGTTTAGGCCGGCGACCGATACTCTGAAAATTAATTTATCTAGTGACTAAATCAGTTCCTTCGGATTATTCTAAAAGCTGCTTGAGCATTGCCACTTTGAAGGCGTTTTCTGTCTTTCATGTTTATGTACTGTGAGTTCCACACACTTATTCCTTACCTTCTAATTCATCTCTCAACTGGTACTCGGCCAGAACTAGGAACACATGGGAGACAAGAATGACAGGGTGTCAGATGGTGAAACATATGGAAACAGCAACCTGCACTATTATGTGCCATGAGAATGCTTGAAGAATGTTCTGTTTTAATGACAAAGAATGTTTGAGAATTTCCTCTGAATTCTAGAGCACACAGACCCTCACCCCCAACTCCCTCCACACACACACACACACACACACACACACACACACACACACACACACGCACACACACACACACAC
>NC_085860.1:46629202-46661702 GCF_034702125.1 Engraulis encrasicolus | reverse complement strand
ACAGTAAGAACATCACCAGGGCTGAACTCTCTAATGCTGAACCAACTACACTCTCACAGCAAGTGGAGTAACGCACAGATGCTTTACTTCCACTGAATAGAGCTTCAGAACAGAGCAAACTAAAGGCAGAAACTATGTCACCCTGTGCATGCATTTCCATCAGTTTACATAAGAACACTGTACATCAAAGCAGAACAAGAAAATTATAATTCAGCAACTTTCAGCATTTTTTTTTCTGGAGCTGCTTTCCTCTCCCGATAGCGCAGTCTCAGTCTCTCACATGTGAGCTTGTTGTTTTTTCAGGCCAAGGCTGTTTAGTGAGGGGCGCAGGTGTCCTACATAGTCAACTTATGAAGCAGCTCACATATCTAAGTGTTCAGCAAGATGCAAGCGCTAACAAGGTCGCTGGCTCAGTTTCTTGACAGCAGCATTATTTTGATTTATTGATACAGTAGCTCATGTTGGATTGATAAAGCATACTCCTTACTCAAACACTCAATCATTTGTAGAGACACAAGCTGTGCAATTACTGTATACAAAAAAATATACATTTTCCTGTGGGGTAAAGTGAACAATATTTGCCATGTGGATTCGGTGAGTAGAAAAAGATAATGCTAAAGGCGGTAAATATACAGTATACCAGGGCTATTCAAATGGCGGCCCTGGGGCCAAATGCGGCCCTTGGATGGCAAGGTTCTGGCCCCCCATAAGGTCAGAACAAAATGAAAACAAATATGTGTGCCATCTGTGGCTGTGTATAATTTGCGATCACTAACACTTCAGGTTGGGGGTATCTCTCTACTATGCATTCACATGAGAGTGAAATCTTATCTAAAACAGTGTCATAAATAGACCATCCTAAGGGTACTAAGAAATAGAAAAGCTAATATCTATTTTCTCTGTAAAGCTATCCGCTTGTTTCGCACCCCAACCTCAGACGACGTGCTGCTCACGGTTATCATACACATATAATAATTTTACAGATTCTACATTCGGCCTAGCCTGATAAATCAGCCTAAATGGATTGGATGTCTAAGCAAAACATTTTGCCGTCCAGCAGTTGGCGCTGGTTTTCCAGGCTACGTTCGGCCCCTTCACTGGAGGGAATTTGAAAAACTGGCCCTCGGTGACTTCTAATTGAATAGCCCTGCAGTATACTATGCTTACTGTATCCACATGTTGTCAAGGAATATCATCATAGTAGACTGGGCCTACTATTATATCAACAAAAAACAGCTCAGATACCTAGATAACACAGGTCATTAAACTCTTGGGGATCACATGGGTATAGAGATGTCAGCCGTTCAGACATCGACATAAATGTGGAGATTTAAGACATTTAAAAATAATGAGATAATGAGATGTAGTGTATCGCCTCACCAGCCCATGCAACTGCTTCTAGTACATAGGACGCACCAAGAGATGATTAAAAGACAGAGTGGCTGAACGCAAATATGCCATACGAACCAATAGAAATGATTACCCCATTCGTCGCCACTTCTTCACCACAACAAGCATGACAATCTTCTGAAGGTAGAAGCAATTGAACACGTACAGAAACCAATAAGGGGTGGGGAACGACTAAACAGATTGCTACAAAGAGTGACTTTTTGGAATCACAGCTTGGATGCCTTGAACTACCTAGGGTTAAATGCTGAAATTGACTTTTAAAAAAAGTATTTTTAATGATGTTTGTTGTAAGAACATGTGTCATATATCGTTTCAGTACTCATGTTTAAAGAAACTCCCGCACACTGACCATTTCGCTGTTCTTTCTTTAATAAACGACGTTTCGGTACTAGACCTTCATCAGGCTGATGAAGGTCTAGTACCGAAACGTCGTTTATTAAAGAAAGAACAGCGAAATGGTCAGTGTGCGGGAGTTTCTTTAAACTATTGCTGAGTGACCCATGTTGCCATCTCCGACGCACCTGCCAGCTGAGGTGTGCGAAAAAAGCCGAAGTTTAAAGTACTCTGTCTTATGTCATTATTTTCAAATGTCCTATATCTCCATATTTTTTGTTTATGTGAGACATCTCACATATCTGCTGGCATCTCCATCCCTGAGACTTTACTTACCAGTGTTACCCATGTACCTGCATTTTAACAACACCCTGATGAAGGTTTCTCAATAACTACTACCTCGACTCAGAGGCAAATGCTTTGGATTCAGTTCATCAGTCAACAAGAAATAGCATTGACCAGGCTACAAATGGGGGACGGTTACAATATGAGGGAGTCTAAATGAAAAGGCTTTCATCTATTAAAAAATGCTTTAGACGAGGCTACTGAAAGAGTCAACTGAGGAATAATTAAAGGCTTAGTGCAGGGGTCCCCAAACTAAGGCCCGGGGGCCGGATGCGGCCCGCCATGCCCCTTTGACCGGCCCTCCACCTCTCTGCAGCTCACTATTTGAACTGGCCCAAAGACGCAATCCTCACAGAAAACAATAATAATAAAATATACTTTTTAATCAACAGGCCTAGTACACAGTCCACAAAATTGATCCCGGCCCCTGATCAGAGTCAGGAACGATAATGTGGCCCCCAGAGAAAAAAGTTTGGGGACCCCTGGCTTAGTGCATATCACTTCCTACCTTTGAAGGGGTCTGGCTTGGCCTCGGTCTTGGGCGTCTCTGGTTCCTCTGGAGTCTCCTGCACCTTGGGGACCTCCAGGGTGACCTTCCTGCGGCTGACTAGGGGTGACCGCCTCTCCATGGGCGGGGTCTGCTGGCCAGGCTCTCCTGCTCGGGCCTGGAGGAAGGCAGCCCTCCTCGCCTGACTGGGTGACATGTAGGGGCTCTTGCCCTGGGCGTCTGGTGACACCGCCCCGCCTTCCGCCTCGTCGGACTTGCTGGCCTTGGAGAGGAAGATCTTGCGTCGGGCACCCAAGGCCAGCTCTTCGGGCGTGGCGGCGGGGATGGGCGAGGGGCTGTCTTTGCGTCGCATCTTGGGACTGCTTTCGCAGCTCAGCACCGACGTCGGGGTGCTGCCTCCACTGTTTTCCTCCCCTCGACCTTCCGTATCCACGGTGATGGCTGGGATGGAGGTTCCGAGCGGGCTGTCGGAGCCGAAGAGGCCCTTGGCCATCAGGCGTCGCAGGGTGGAGGGGCTCATCATGGGGGAAAGTGGAGGAGTCACGCCCAGCTTCTCCACAGACGCCTTGTCTTTCCTGGGCCTGTCCCCGCTGCTATCCACCACCTCCTTGGGTGCCACACCTGTCTTATCTGTGTCCGCCCGTAAACTGGCGTCTGTCTCTGGTAATGGTGGTGGGGGTGCTCTCGGAGGCAGTGCGGACAGGTTGTCATTGAGGGGCAGTGGCAGTGGCTCTTGGGTTTTCAGAGTGTCTTGGGGAACTGGGGACTTTTGTCTCTCGTGCTCCATGTTATTCTTCACGCCCCACAATATGGCAGCCAGGGACTGTGTTGCGTCATCATCTTGTTTTTTCTCGTCTTTCACGATTTCCCGGCTGCCGTCTGTGCATGGTACGGCAATGGGTGGAGGTGGCAATGGCACCGCTGCTGATGGCCTTTTATGAGCCTCTTCCTGTGCGGCAGGAAGTGAAGGCACTTTGACTATAACGGCGTTGCTCTCGCGTACACTCTGGGGCGTGACACCATCTAATTCGCCCGCGATGGTTATCATGGGAATGGAAGGGGTGTCGAGCGGCTGTCTGCTTGTCTTAGCAGGCTCCGGCTCTTTTGAGGAACGTCTCTCCACCTCCACCTTAGGTTGCGCAACTTCCGAAGGCAGGACGGTGCCTGCAGGTGTTCCGCCCACGCCGCCGCTTGGCGCGAATACCGGCGTGGGTGAACCGCCACCGCCTGCAACAACAGCACTACCAGCTTGCACAGACAGAGGCACAGGGCCAGGTCTCACGGTCACACACTGCTCTACTATCATCTGATCTGATAACTCTGTTGCATCACTCTGCAGTGGTTCAGGGAGACGAGGCGCTGGCAATGCTACAGGCGTGGGCTGTGGCTTTCTCTCTTCTTCGGGCTCGGCTATCAGAATATTGATTGAAGGGATGTTTGTGCTTGTGGGCTGCTGCTGCCGCTGCTGCTGCTGTGTGACCTGCGCTTCCTCATTGACAGTGATCCTTATCTCTGGGACTTTGATCGGCGGTGGGCAGGGAGGCTCATCAGCCGCCGGTGTGACACTAGTGGCGTGGCTGGACGGGGGCTCGCCCTCAACTTTAATTAGGGGGGGCTTAGTCTCACTTATCTGAGAAAGTTCGGCCTTACCAATGTGCGCCGCCGTTGTGTCTTTATTTGTTAAACTGAGGAAGCTCTCCTTCTCTCCTTTTGCTGCCTCTGTGTGCAGCTCAGCAGCAGGGAGGACTATGAGCGGCACGGTCACCTGATAGTCTCCCGCCACCCCATGATGCATTGCTGCTGCCGTTGCTGCTGCCAGGTGCTCACCACTATGAGCGGCCGCTTCTGTCTCCATTTCCTCAACTTCCACTTTCCTCTCATCCGTTGCAGAACTATCCGACTTCTGACTCTCGCCGAGCCACTCTCCGCTTCCGTCTCTGCTGACCTCGGCTGTTCTCCTACTTCCTACTGCCATGTCATCTGCGTTGTCTGGTGTGACATCTACATCAGGATGCACTGCTACACTAGGCACCTCCAATGCGATTACTCCTTGACAAACAGGAGTCTTGTCTTGTAATTGATTCTCCATGTGTGATATTTTCTCTGACTCACTCTCCTCTCTCGACTCACCATCCTTACTTTCCTCTACGTTTCCCTCAGCCAGTACGCTAGACTCTTCCTCTGCCGTAGCCATGATTATGTCTGAGCTGCTTTCCACTATGCTGGTGTCAACCTCTAACTCTGTTAACTTCTCTGCCTCTTTCGCTTCCTTCACTTCAACCTCCTTCGACTCCTCTGCATCTACCTCCTTTATCTTTTCTTGCTGTGCTGATCGGACTGCTGTGTCTATCTGTGGTGCCACAAAGTCACGCACCACCTCGACTCCCGGCTCTCCCTCCACCCCCTGCCCCATCTCTACGTCCGGCTTCACTGCCGCCGGGCCTGCTGGTATGGGCAGACCGTGTGCTGGGCTTGCGTGTGTGTATGAGTCGTCTCTGCTCTCCAGGTTCGTCGCCGCGTGACCCTCCGCTGGGCCCCCTGCGACCTGTAAACTGAGCATGTCTCTGACATCTCCAGTGACAGCCTCTGGAGGTGCCTTTGGCTCTGACTGGGTCTGTGACTCTGGCTGGGTGCGAATCGACGGTTCCTCAAGGCGGCAGAGGGCCTTCTCAGCGTGTAGATCCTGCACGGCCACCATCATGCCCTGTTCCTCCTGGACTTGGGCGGCTATCTCTAGCCCACCTGACTGCACGAGCTCCTCAGCCTGGACCTGGAGCTGGAGCTGGACGTGCTCTTGGTCATCCATGGCCTCCTGGAAAAACAAATAAACAGGCAGGCGGGTGGGTGCGGAGGGTTGGGTGGGCATGAATGCTTAGTACAGAATGTAAACACATAAACACTGTCCTGGAACACTGCAGGTGGCGGTGGCATAGCATGTCTAATTATAAATACAAATGTTGCAGTGTTGGTGGGTGGTGGGTACTGTAATAAACTACACCATGAGGCAAACACACAGGCACTGTCTCGTGGAGTTACGTCACCTTAGAGCAAAGGTTAGGTTAGAACAATGTTTAGGTTTCGGTAGACAGACAGGTAATGGACTTGTGACGATTATCGCAAGTGGACAGACAGACCTCTATACTGCCCTACAAAGCAAAAAGGCAGTAACTGAACTGAAGACATTGGCTTTAAGATTATCCTATTGTCCAGCAGGCCAGCGGCAACTAAGTCGTTTTACATTACATTACATTACATTACTCTTAGCTGACACTTTTATTCAATGCGACTAACAATTATTTATAGGGTATTGGTTACGGTCCCTGGAGCAATGAGGTATTTGATGCCTTGCTCAAGGGCACTTCAGTCATGGATGGTGCAGGGAGAGGTAAGGGTGGGATTCGAACCTGTACATGTGCTTGCACATATGAAGAGTTCAGATGCAAAACCCCCTAACTCCATTTCTGAAGACCTGCACTTCTATATTTTTAGAGAACCCGGTTGTTGGTTTGGTTTAAATTTACGTACTTGATAATACATATAAATAGTTATATTACAAAAATAAAATTCAAAAATAGGCAATTTGTATAGCTTTGTATTAAATAAAAGTGAATTAAGATTAATTTCTGAAAAGGCACTTTTCAGTTTTGCATCTGAACTCTTCATATATATGCCATTACATTGCATTTCAATATGGCAGATTACAGCAGACAAACAGACAAACCTTTGTAAAGTGACAGACAGACAGTGCTGTGTTGGGCTCTCCCGTTTTATATGAATAAAAACCAATTTAAGAAAGCGTGCAGCTATAATAAGTGAAATGTGACATTATGAATGGACACACAGGCAAGCAAATCTCTATATTTCAACAGCGTATACAACACAGCAGATAGATCTGTAGTATTGATTACAATTATATAGTGTATATCAGACATATAGACAGTTCTCTTTTTATGTTTTGGTTGACAATCATACTCACACACACACTCTCACACACATGCACGCAGAGAGAGAGAGAGAGAGAGAGAGAGAGAGAGAGAGAGAGAGAGAGAGAGAGAGAGAGAGAGAGAGAGCTCTAAGGCAGCCGGAGAATTCACTATGTCAGACATAAAGACAGATGGATCTCTGTAGCAGACATACTGACAGATCTCTAAATTTTATGATAGACAGACAGACATTTATAAGCTGTAGCAGACAAACAAAATCTATAAGTTATGGCAACCAGAAAAAAACTCCATTGGCTTCTGGACAACATGTGTCAACACGTCTGATGCCACTTCAAGGTCATTCACCTCTAAGCACTTCTGTCTATCTACGCTAGCCGCTCTGAGCTGTTTTGTTTGCAAAAGACAGTGCTATATGGCACAGGTTGAGACATGAGCAGTGTGTCCTTACCATATGTCGCATATGTGGGGACAACTGTAAAAACCTTCACCTTTGGCCATTCTGGTGTCGTTTTTAGCCGAGTGAAAGCTGACCTGGCCACTGTGCAGTCCTGAAGTGCTTTCCAGACAGTGATGGCTGTCTGTCTTAGTAAGTAACTACTGGGGCGTTTACTAAGAAGCTGCTTTAGGAGGTAAAACCAGGTTAAGTTAGGAGGTGAATCTTCTAATAGAAGAACCTGGAGTCCTCATTATCAGTCAGCTTCTTATTATTAGTATAGACCCCTGAAGCGCTACCAAAACATTTAATGTCACCGACAGTGTGTGTTTCTGGGCTGTCCCTTCATATTGCTTATACCCCCCTTTGTGTTTTCCAGACATTTTCATGATGAGTGATTGGTGCAGTCCAATAGACACCCTAGCCTTCAGTTTCATGGACACTGTCTCCATCCCACGCCAACACAACCCAATATTTACAACCTGTCAATCATTTTTACAACCCCTCCTATCAGGTGTGAACTGAACTGAGCGCTGTCACGTGTGTTTAATCTAAAAAAAAATGACTTGAGTTGTTTGTTTCAGTATGGGGTTTCAGTTTCTGTACAACGGCTTCGGTCAATGTGCTCAAAGAACTGAACTTCCTCATTTTAATACAAGCAAGCCACACGTGTGTTTTTCTCTCTTCACACCCCGGCAAGATAAGTCTAAAGCGTGACTGGAAGAACAAATATTGGTGTGCAGCGTAGCAAGGCTGACACTGGTTAGCTTCGCTGACGATTGAAAAAGGTAAGTCTGCACACTGCCGATCAGCTCCAAAAATAAACTTTATTATTTAAAGCGTGACTTTTTAAATAATAAAGTTTATATTTGGAGCTGATCGGCAGTTTGCAGACCTACCTTTTTCAACTGTCTGACTTTTTTGTCTGGCACCTGCAACAAGTGTTTTTGGATGTGCGCACCCTACCCAAAACTACTAGCTTGGCTGACTAACCATGGCCAATGTCGGGCTTCCCCTTTCCATTAACATTCATAATAAAAACGAGTTGGAGAAAAGATGCAGGCACCGGTAAGTTAAGTGAAGCATGACATCACATCACGCATGGGTTCAACGAACTAGTGCGATACAAAGAAGAAGAAAAAAAAAACAGGAAATAATTGCATCAAATAACTTCCTGAGGTGGGGCTGGTTGGCTGTGGGGGCAGGACAAGATTTATTTTTCATCATAATTTCATCATACTTCACATTCTTCAGCTCTGATAAAAGTGAATCCGGTCTACCCAAATGTGTTGCTTGGATAAGGCCTCTATTATACTTGTCAGTTCAAGCAATGAAAGTATGGCATGTGAGAGGCACTTCAGTTCTTTTTCAGACATTGGGAAATGTGGCCACATAACATTTACCTGCCAAAGTAAACATCCTTTGTAGAGATGTTACAAGAGTTTTGTGCATATCTTGGACAATCGTGATCTCTGTTTTGTAGCATCAAACTGCTCTTCTGTCACTTAAAATTGATAAATACAGTATCACAGGAAGGAGTTTGATCATGATGAAGCACAGTGCATTACAGTAGCCTACTGACAATGGGCATTCATCCCAACACACTACAGCAGAGGTGGGCAAACTTATGCCCAGGGGCCACATGCGGCACACAGAGGCATTTCATCTGTCCCGCAGAGTCTTTCCCAAGAAAGACAACTTTAAAAAAAGTGTCACTCTCACCCAACATTCTTAAAATGGCTACCCAATACTTATGGGTTTGTGATTACGGTATTAATCTAAATAAATCTCATTAAATGCAGCAATGAAAAACCCAACCAGTTATGTCAGTGTATATTATTTCTTATTATTGACGGACAAGTTGCCTGCGACATCTAGCCCTTCACTCAATAGACTAAACCCAATATGGCCCTTGAGCCAAAATAATTGCCCACCCCTGCACTACAGTATGCCCAGTGAGACATACGCGCAGACATGCACTGGGCATCTGGCCCACCAATCTACAGTATCCTGCCTGAGATATGTAGAGTACTGCCATGTCATGTGCTGGGGCCTGGGCGGCCTGGGCGGCCTATGCTATATGTCAGCTTGGGCTGGCTCGGGTGCAGAGCCGCATTAAGATGGCCCGGGGCCCCTAGGCTACATGTTGCTGTGGGCCACCCACAAGGCAAATTTCGTGACAAAATGATATAGAGAGTTTCCTATGTACAAGCTAGGAATTAAAGACAATATGTCTGCCAAGTGTGGGGAGGAGTATTGACAAGATGTAAACTGACATGGCGGATGATTTTTTCAATATTGCATCTTGTCATATTTCTGCAATTTTTGACTTTTGGCATATTGGGGGCCCCATGGGAGGTGGGGGCCACTAGGCTGCAGCCCTATCTATCCTGTGCGTTAACCCGGCCCTGGTCGGGCGTTCCCACACCCCGTCTGTGAGAGAGCTGCCTGTGCTGTGTGCAAGGGCTAATTCTCCTGAGGACAAGTGTCACTCTGAAGAGTGTCTTAGATAGAGTATCCACAGGAGCCACTCAATGCCTCTTTGTATGGCAAAGGCTCGGCTGACACGGACGCCAGGCCCATGGGCAACGGGTTTATTTTAAGACACCGGGAGTAGCCAGGAATCCGGACAATGTAAATTAGTTTCACAGCTTCTAGTGCTTTAGTGCTTTCTCAGACCTGTGTGTCGTCGTCCTACCCCCCATCCCTTCACAACCACCACCAGTTTTCGCAATGTACTGGCTACCTCTCATTACTGGCGCAGACAAACTCCTTGATCCCTAGATATGCTGAGGAAATGTATAGGCCTATTTGTGGCGTTTGACAAACTGAACCGAGACAGTAAAAGTCCTCCTTGTTCCCTAAACACCAGGCAAGAATTGACCATGCCATTTGGGCTAAAGGTGAAACGCATACACAGGCTCCAAAAAAGAGGTCCATCCATCGAACATGATCTGGATGAATGAGAATCTTCCAGGCAAATGACAGACAAGTTGTGTATAGTTTCTACCTGTGCTCTCAATCAACTCCCGTGATTTTCACGAATTAGCCGTTCTACTCGGGCTGCTATGAAAAGTGTAAACATACCGGTACGTGTACAGTGTACAGTATGTCAATACATACATAAACAGCAGGACTTTTAATTCCTGAACCTGCTGCAATGTAGTATGTATCTATTTGTGACTATCTCAAATCCCCCTGTGCTGACCGATGTCCAATCCACCTATGTGCAGCCAGGGTTGCCAGATGAGGCTGATGGTTTCCAGCCCAAAAAATGCTCAAAACCCGCCTAGAAGCACAAAATCCCGCCCAATTCTATTGATTTCTATGGCACAAATTGGCCGTTTTTTTCTGCTAAATGCCATTTTTTCCCCGCACACGGCCATCCTAAGCAGCCCAATTGGGCGGGAAACAGCCCAATCTGGCAACACTGTGTGCAGCCAGTGCCACATCTATAAATGCTTTTTACGACGGCCGTCTGCATGGTTCCACTAATCCAGTGGTTCCCAAACTGGGAGTTGAGACCCCTACGGGGGGGTCGTGGAGGTACTGAAGGAGGGTCTCAGACAAAAGGGACATTGCAGAAAAACGGGAAATCCACAGGTTAACATATAACAGCTAACTTCTAATTCCGTAATTTGGCGAATAACTGCATTCACTTGTATGGTTAACCAATGTATTTGCTGTCCAGTGGACTTTACCTAAACATCAGATACATCCTTAGGCATTTTTTTATCTGTTAATGGTTTGTCCGCTAATATTGCTAGAAAACCATTGCTAGGCTAAGACTGTGGCGGGTGGGTGGCTCACGAAAATATTTTGAAGTCAAAAAGGGGGTCCATGTGAAACAGTTTGGGAACCATTACACTAATCTATCGGGCCCAGGCCCTGAGCTACAGATATGGAGATGGAGCTGTCTCCAGCACAACACACATATTGTGGATACAGTCCACCAAGGGGGGTATTCCAAGAACCTGGCTCAGTAGTAAAGCAGGTTAAGTTAACCTTGACATGGTGGTAAATCATCTAATGGAAGAGCCTGGAGTCCTAATTTTCCTAACTAAATGGCACCTGTGGGTTATCTATTACTGAGGATACTGAGGATCTGGAGAGGAGGGAGTGGGTGGTGAGGTACTATGTAGGTATTTGCGTGGCCCATGTGGGTGCAGGAATGAATCGGTGCAGTCTGCTGACTGCTCCCACTCCATTGTGTGCGCGCGTGTATGTGTGTGTGTGTGTGTGTGTGTGTGTGTGTGTGTGTGTGTGTGTGTGTGTGTGTGTGTGTGTGTGTGTATACGTGTGCTCGTGTGTGTGTGTGTGTGTGTGTGTGTGTGTGTGTGTGTGTGTATACGTGTGCTGTATGTGTGTGTGTGTGTGTGTGTGTGTGTGTGTGTGTGTGTGTGTGTGTGTGTGTGTGTGTGTGTGTGTGTGTGTGTGTGTGTGTGTGTGTGTGTGTGTCTGTCTGTCTGTGTGAGTGCTGCTGGAAGGGAGCTGTGACTGTGACGCAGGCGGCTCTCAAACACATGCTCTCCCCGGCCCAGATAGGAAACTCAGCCAAGTTGACTCACACAGACTCAGAGCACTAGGCTAAAAGTTTCCTTAAAGGGCCAGCACACTCCAGAACGTCATTCAGAGCCATGGAAGAATGACACAAACTAGCCTTAAGAAACGTATCAAGCTTCATCTCCTTGTCTTTCCCTGTACCTTTTAGGTTTTCGGTAGGTAAAATTAAGATATGGGAATGAAACACATTATGTTGTAGATCTATTTTGAGAGAACACACACACAGACACAAAGACACACACCAAGGCACAAACTAACACAGACTCAAGGACACAGACACAGACAAAGACACGGATACAGACAGACAGAGAGAGACACACACGCACACACACACACACACAAATAAACAAACACAGAGACAAATATTTACAGGAGTCCTATTGAGACTGATGCAGCACACTTCAGCCAAGCCCTAGCCTGCGCAATGCTGCAGTGTCTTTATCTCAGCCAGAGGCACTGGTGTCATCACACTCAAGTCTTGTCACAAAAATGTACTGCCTATTAATAGACCTCCTTGACTACGCAGTAGGCCCCTCTCTCTCTCTCTCTCTCTCTCTCTCTCCCTCTGTCTCTCTCACTCTGTCTGTTTCTCTCTCTACTGTATTCATCTCTCTGTCTGTCTGTCTGTCTGTCTGTCTGTCTGTCTGTCTCTCTCTCTCACACACTCCGTCTGTCTGTCTGTCTGTCTCTCTCTCTCTCTCTCACTCTGTCTTTCGTTTGTGTCGTACTGTAGCTGCCGTGTGTACTGTATGAGTCATCACACAACAGAGAGGACGCACTGACAACAAGTTGGGGAACCCACCTTTCTCTGCCTAATGGTGTGTGCGTGTGTGTGTGTGTGTGTGTGTGTGAGAGAGAGAGAGAGAGAGAGAGAGAGAGAGAGAGAGAGAGAGAGAGAGAGAGAGAGAGAGAGTGCGCGTGTGTGTGTGTGTGTGTGTGTGTGTGTGTGTGTGTGTGTGTGTGTGTGTGTGTGTGTGTGTGTGTGTGTGTGTGTGTGTGTTTATCTGTCTGTCTGTCTGTCTGTCTGTCTGTCTGTCTGTTTATATTCCAGAGGGTCATGTGTCCTTGAGGAGCGGTTGCTATGCTTTATAGCAGCAACAAATACTTTGGTTTCGTGACCAGACCTCTCAAGCTTACATCCACTGCAGTTTCCCTTTACTAGGAATGAGTGCAGTCATTAGCAACTAGAGCCATTACCAGCTGTTCAGAAAAATGGGTTTATAAAACTCATGTTGTTTGGTGCTTTTACTGTTACCATATTAGCAGTGCTAGCTTTTAGCTACAATCTGGTTTTGGTCATCTTCTTTCATTTGTAACCAATGACTTTCAACTGAACTTAATAAGTGTAGCCTCTTACTGCAGATGGGGTCGCCGGCGGGCCTATTCACTATTTGCTGAAAATACGCAGTTAGATCATAACAACATTGCTATGACAGTGCTGACTGTGATCCTTAAGTAACAGATTAAGACATAGCCATTACAATATTGGTGACAGTAACGTTATAACATAGGTTCTGCGGGGTTAACAAAGGGGTTAACTAATATAATTCTATTTCTATTTGGGTAGTTCAAGTTTACTGTCCTCAAATTCAGTCATTTATTTTACATAAAATAAGAGTAGTGGTCATTCTTTGCACATATGGACAACATACTGTAACTGAGAGTTAAGTTACCACCACTGATTTCTGCCTTTCTGAACCTGTGACGCAAATACCTGTTGGTGTTACTTTCAGTGGTTTTCAAATGGCATTTTCATTTCGCGGCTGGGAGAGGGAAAAGTATGTTTCTGACTATGTGTCACTTTCTCTCTCTCTCTCTCTCTCTCTCTCTCTCTTTGTGTCAGTACTTCTTCCTCTCTCCCTCTCTCTCTTTCTATCAGTCTATCAGTCTCCTGTCATACCTTCCTGTCTTCCTTCCTGTCTGTCTGTCTCTCTGTCTCTCTCTGTCTCTCTCCCTCTCTTCGTCTTCATGTCTTTCTGTCTCCGTCATTCTGACTGTCACTGTCATTCGGTCAATCTGTCACTCTCTCTGTCAGAACAGCTGTCGGATAAAAGCAGGGCAGCCAAGAGGAGGAAAGTGGAGCCGTGAGGGGAAAAAAAGACTTACTGACCTCCAACTGTGATGGTGGTAGAACGGGAGGTGTAGCGGGAATTACAGGAGCTGGGGGAGGTGAAGGGAGAGATACAGGTGCTAGGAGGGCTGGAGGAGCTGAGGGTGGCAGAAGGGGAGGTGGAGAGGGAGAGGGAGCAGCAGGAGGTACAAGTGGAGCAGGAGGTGGTGGAGGTGGAGGTGAAGGTGATGGTGAAGGGAGAGCTACAGGAGCTAGAAGGGCTGGAGGAGCTGAGGATGGTGAAGCGGGAGGTGAAGGGAGAACTACGGGAGCTGGGGGAGCAGGAGGTGGAAGGGAAGGTAGAGAGGGAGTTACAAGGGCTGAAGGAGCTGAACCTGGAGCTAAAGGAGGTGGGGAAGCAGGAGGAGGTGGAGGGGGTGCAGGAGGTGAAGGAGCCACTACAGGAGCAACAAGGGCTGGAGGAGGGGGAGAGGAACTTACAAGGGCTGGAGGAGCTGAGGCTGGTGGAGGGGGAGGTGGAGAGGGAGCAATAGGAGCTAACAGGGCTGGGGGAGCTGGAGGTGGTAGAGGAGGAGGTGAAGCGAGAGCGACAGGAGAAACAGGAGTTAGGGAAGCAGGGGGTGGTTGAGGTGGTGGAGGCGCTGGCCTCTTTTTGGGACTGGCTCTCACCTCCTCCTCTTCCACTCTTCCTGGCACCTCCACCATGTTTGTCTCCGTGGAAACCTCTGGCGGCCTCTGAGGTACTGGCGACAGCTCCTCCGCTGCTGTCGTCACGGTAACCCCATAGTCCACAGTTGACCTCAAGCTCCGTGGCAACTGGGGCGACTGGGCCGGCTCTACCATTTCCTCCACCTCCATGGCTTGGTGCTGCAGTCCTGGGCTTCGAGGAGGAGTTTCACTCTCTTGGGAGTCAGTGGACTTGTTCTTCTTCCCAAAGAACAACGAGGAAAGGGAGGTGAACATGTTGGTGATGGTCGACTTCGGGTGCGATTCCGAGTTGGATTTCTTATTCTGTGCCGCGGCTTTCTGCTGTTTTTCAGCTTTCTCCTTCTCCGCCGCTAACTGTTTGGCCCGCTCCATTTCTTGGGCCTTTTCTCTTTCTCTTTTTTGCCTTTGCTCTTCTTCTTGTCGTAAACGCTCTTTCTCTTTTTCTCGCTCCAGCTCGCGCTGTCTCTCCATCTCTCGCTCCTTCTCCCGCTCTCTTTCTCTCTCCCTTTCCAGTTCTTTTTCTTTCTCCTGTTGACTAGCGATGTCCACCTCCATGGGCTGTGCATGTTGTGCAGTCTGTTGTGCAGGGCTTTGTTTTTCCTCCACCGTTTGTGCCTGCGACTGAACTGCCTCTGAGAGGCACCGTGCCATGCTCATGCTCTCATCCCCCACGTGCCGTATACTCTCATCCCCTATGTGTTTATCATCTTTCTGAGCCCCGCTGATCACCACGTCCTCCTCAAACCCGTTGGAAATCCTGATCTTCTTCTTGGCTAGTTTCTCTTTCGTCGGCGGCTTGGTCGTGACAATCTCCACAGCCACGTGGTTCACCTCCTGGTTGCCGTTCTCTGCTACCGCGTCGGTGCTCGCCGCTGTCTCCATGGCTTCGGCAGCGTTTGTCACCTCGGAAACTGCCGTCTCCGCGGCCGCCGGCGTCTCCGCTGCCTCCTCCTCCGCCACCTCGGGTGTCCTCCGTTTCCTGGCGATGCGGTCCTGATGCTGGATGCTCATCTGCTCCTGTTGCATGATGCTGAGGTGTTCCAGCTCGCGGGCCTCCCTGTCGCGCCGCCGGCTCTCGTCCAGCTCGCGCCGCTTGGCCTCGGCCTTCTGCTTCAGCTTGTCGAAGAAGCGCTGGTGGATCTTGAACTCGCTCATCACGCCCACCTCCAGCACGCTGGAGCACGACACGATGCCCTTGCTGTTACGCGCCGACGCCTGGTAGATGGCCGCGTCGTCCAGGGTGCAACTACAGTACAGGGACGAGATGACACAGATAGACAGACAGACAGGAAGACAGAAAGACAGCAAGAAAGAAAGGGAGAGAGTCAGGAAGACATACAGTGTGTACGTATATATACCGTATGTATAAATTATGCCCTCTGTATAGTATATACGATAGCCGCGTCATCCACGGACGGTGCAACTGCTGGAAAAGCAGACAGACAGACAGACACACAGACAGAGACACTCACAAACACACACAACCACTCTCTCTCTCACACACACACACACACACACACACACACACACACACACACACACACACACACACACACACACACACACACACACATGCGTGCATGTGCACGTGCAAGCAACACGTGCACGCACACACACACACACACACACACACACACACACACTAGGGACAGAGTGAGTCAGGCAGACAGACACAGAGAGAGAGAAGTAGGCAGAGAGAGAGAGAGAGAGAGAGAGAGAGAGAGAGAGAGAGAGAGAGAGAGAGAGAGAGAGAGAGAGAGAGAGAGGGACATAGGGACATAGAGCGAGAGAATCAGGCAGATAGACAGATGGACAGTCAGTCATTTGCACATTCATGCATTCAATCTAAATGAGAATCAGAATTGTTTTAATTGAAGTGCACTTACAATGAATGTAAGATATGGATTGTTAGCAACACACGGTATAACCCTGCAGTAGTATATGAACATGCAGTAGTATATGAAGAAAATGGAACACAACGCAATAATAATAGACATGTAGACAGACACCCATGATGCTTCATGTTTAGTGAAAAGCTGCCATGCTGGCTGACTGCGTTGTATAGTATGTGTGAAATAATACATAGAAATGTATGAAAGCTGTTGATACTTACTTATAAATATGGAGTGTGTGTGTTTTTCCATTGCGGACGATTTCGTACTTTGGTAGGCCGCAATACCTGTCCAGTTCCACGTCATCCTTGTACCAGGTGAGCTCAGGCGCAGGGTAACCTGAACAGGGAAGTTGAGGTGGTAATACGTTTAAATGCAATTAGTGGCCACCAAAATACTTCCACAGCTGTGCAATACATGTAGCTGCAGCTCACTAATATCCATACTAATGCTTATATCTTAATAATGTTTCACTGATGCACTAATGCAGTGTTTCTCAGCCTTTTTTAAGGCGAGGCACCCTTTCAATTCATGAAAAATCTCAAGGCACCCCAAACCAACAAGCCGTAACATGGCATCGCATCCGATACCACACAAGCTTAGAAAAGTAACACATTTGGAAACGTCACACGACCTTCGTTTGAAGTTGCAGCTGACCATGGGGCGACCTATATTTACTTTATTGTGCATAAATGGCAGATGAAAGATTCCACTGACAAGCATTAACTTATCAATTCAGACAAATATGTACTTTATTACATAATTTTATTTATCAGCCACAATTCCGCGGCACCCCTGAGGGGGGCCCGCGGCACCCCTGTTGACAAACACTGCACTAATGTTTCAGTATGTTGTTATCATATTTCTTCTGTATCATAGTCCAAAATGGCAATGTTGTGAGTGAACCGACTTCTTTCTAGGAGCCTGAAGACTTAACAACTGTCATCTAAAATGATTCCTCATATGAGACCGTTATTGACACTTCTGCGCTGTAAAAGGAAAACCTTTTAAGCCTTGGACATGTTGCTCTAAATACGGTCCGAATTAGAGGTCTCATTAGCACTGCTCTTCCTGCTAAGGCCATACAAAGTCCTCCACTGTCAAGACTATTTCTGTACCATTTCACATCGCCAGAGTCTTAGCAGGCAATTGTTTAGAAATTTTGCAAGTCAACCTTCAGACTATAGGCGAGGGGATCACAACAACACACATCTAGTCCGTGAGTCATTTTGTCGAAAAAGTGAACGTTTCAGGCCATTGCATCACACATGCTAGTGAGAGGGAGGATGGACAGGACAGGAGGCCTGCACAAGGTTCACTGCAGTCCCAACTAAGTGTTTGCTGAAAGGCAGCCATAACCTTGCCTTGCCTTGCCTTGCCTTGCAGAGCGTCTAAATTTAGGCTCACATTGTATGTCGTCATTGCAACTGTTTTCTTTCCTTCCAAAGACCAACCCACCAACCATTGTATCAATTGTTTAAGTGCTCAGCAAACCAGCAATAACTGACACATTTTCATTTCCTTCTCTGACTTACAATGCTCCTTCATATGCTCAACATATTTGATGACCATTCAAACAGAGCTTCATATCCTTCACAAAAGGCAGCCAAACATGTTAATGTAATCTAATTTGCTCATGAGGGTTACTGGTGGTCATGAGTTTGGGGCAGTACCTGATACTACACAGGTGAACTTGACGTTGCAGGCCTCTGAGACGGCTTTGGGCTTTATGGTTGTCTCAAAACATGGCTGGGTTTCCTCTGTCAGCTGGGACATGACAGTACAAAATGTACTCCTGCAGGAAGGGAGAGAGAGATAGAGAGAGAGAGAGAGAGAAGAGAGAGAGAGAGAGAGAGAGAGAGAGAGAGAGAGAGAGAGAGAGAGAGAGAGAGAGAGAGAGAAAGAGAGAGAGAGAGAGAGACACTCCTAGGTTGTTCCTTAGGTTGACCTTCAGTAGAGTCAAAACCACGTCTTAACCCCCAACCACCCCCTCCACCCCAGACTTCAAAAACACACCTCCCTCCCTCCCCACCCAACCCCCCCATTCCGTTACCATTGCCAGACACACAAACTACTCACCCCACACCACACCACATGTACCGTATATACACACATGCACACACATACACAGGAACACACATTTCTTAACGGACCCAGTGGCTAATTCTGCTCAGTGTGAATTTTTGACGTGAATTTAATACCAAAACACCATGACATCAACAAGGCTCTCAGTTCAAACATCCAAAACAGCCGTCTCTCTTTTAGTATTATTATTACTTTATTATTATTTTATTATTGTTGCTGCTGCTGCCAAAGAACTAACAGAAGGAGAAAACGAAGCCGTGGGATTGGTTAATTATTATAGCGATTTGTGTGGGACAAAAAACACAATTTGATCTCTCAGGTGATTCAATGACATTTGTGTCTTGGGTAAAAGCAAGGGTGTGTAGATGCAGTAGACAGACAGAGACTATAGGCACAACTCTGCAAAGGGTAACTGCAATTTGGTTAACAGCGGGCTTGTGGTTTTGTCACTGTGCTGTCAAAAAAACAAAAAGAAAACGACAATCGCTGGGGGTTTATAGTTATAGTTATTAGTTTGGGAGGGATATAAAAGTGTGCATTTGAAGTATTAACGTTACCTCGAGGGTCTGTAGTGTGAATACCTGTTCTGTGAATAGCTATTCAGAGGGGAGCAAACCAACAGGCGACTTATCAGACAAACCAATGATTCCATTTCACTGATACAGTCAATATCACGAAACCTCATTGTGCTCTTTGCTTGGAAATTTGAGAGCCTGATATATTTCATTTACAATTTCACCGGGTCATTTTTGTTCAGTTATTTTGGAGGCCAAAATAACAAGCAACACAGAGCAACAAACTTCATACACAAGGGCTGACTCTACATTAGACTGAGCTCTACATTAAATAGGCCTAGTTTTATTTAGGCTACTTCTGTAATGCTATGAATCTATAGCCAACCTCTGGAATATTATGTTGAAACTCTCAATGCAACAGCATTTCATATCTAAGATCTGTGACACGTAAGCAATGGACCCAAAGTCATGACAAACAAAATGCCTATATTGAGATATTTTGTATTGAATCTTTGTGCCTACTGGGATGTCACGTTTTAGGCCTATAGGCTACTTTGTGGACTAATTACGCAGAGCGTTTAGCATTATAAGGCCTATTTTCCATCTTCCTTTATCCCAAATCATATTCCACACAAGTCCAAGTCAGACAAATAAGCCTACAACCTCTTTTCATTGTGCAGATTGGCCTTTGTTTGTGGCATTGGAGTTGGCCAAATGTTTCACTTTCACTTAATGCGTGTCACTTGCACACAATCCCACAGAGATTGGTGTTGAATAAATGGCATTTATTTATAGGGGAATAAGAGCAGCGGTAGCCTACCTGTTTTCTGCCCGGACATTGGAGAGGTAGTTGCGGCCATCGGCCCTGCTGCTTGGGCCCGAGTCGTCCTCATTAAAGCTGTTGGATCTTCCATTGCCGGAGTATGACCGCGCCATGGGCCTCCGAGATGTCATAGTTCAAATTCGACGAAAGTATGAAATAAACGGCAAAATAATGATTAAAAAACACTCCCAGAGAAGAATATCCCAGAAGCGCCCCAGACTTCTTGCAGGGGAGCCTGGATGTTGTCCTTTCAAACAAGTCCCCTTGTTATCAAAGTCCCAAAAACCGAATGAGTCCACCGCAGTGATTCGGAGCCAGTGGTGACAGGGAGGCTGTTACTGCAAAAGGAAAATGAAAAGACAAGACTTCCGTAGATAAGAAAATTATACTTGGAGGTCTATAATTATTCTAAAACACATTTTCATGTTCAAGTTATAGCAGTGCTCAAGTATATGACTCTCCCAGTGTCTGTCTTTGGAAAACCTGTTGCACTGGAGAGAGTTATAAATAGGTGTTGCCAGTGTTACTGGTAGACTGAGAAGTTTGCTCTCTCTATTCCTCGTGGTAAATTAATATATCGACGGTATAGAGGTCTGATGTTAGTAGTCAGTCGGACACTGATTATTTTGGATATAAGGATGTTGGGGAGACTCACCATACGTGTGTGTTTTGCGCTGTCCCCGGAGCCCGGTGCTGTCCTAACGCTAAGGCACTGCAATTGTCAATCACAGGCAAGCATGTGGTGCTAGCTCCATCCTATTAATAGCAGGCCTACAAATAGGCACAAGTGCACATCACATTTTCCGAAACTAGACGTCTGTTCAACTAATTTGAATTTAAATTAGCCTACCAAAATTTGAAAACCTTAATCAATTCCCTGACACGTTTTTTTTTTTTGCTGCCACAGAATTCCAGAAGAGATTTTGTTAAATAGACCTTGTCCTATTACAGTGGCTTAGGATAAAACAATTAGGCTATAGTCATTAAAACATATTCAAACATTGTCCATTATCTTGGACAGTTACAGACGTTATCTGCGTAAACATGTCCCATCTCCGTGTTTATTCCAAGTTTGACAGGATACTCTAGTGCGCTGTCCACGACTGTTCCCACTACACCCCCAAAGGGTAGGAGTGTCCAGCATTTGGCACGTCAGCTCGCGTTGCCTCATTTTCCAAGCATAAAAGAGCTTTGGTTACAAACACAGGTTGACAAGTTAAATTTATAGTGGTTGTTTCATGTAGAAAACATGACTTGTTGTTCAAAAGTTTTAGTCTCATTTATTAGAGTATGTTGTTAGTAGGCCTATTATTAGCCTACAATAACAAGAACAGTAATAATAATAGGCCTAATAATAATAATAATAATAATAATAATAATAATAATAATAATAACAACCTAATAATAATAATAATAACATTTATTATTATTATTATTATTATTATTATTATTATTATTATTATTATTATTATTATTATTCTGCTATTACTATGGACCCAAGTTTGAGTCATCTGCTAAGCCCCTGGTAGAATATAGGCCTATATAATAGGGGCCTATATAGGCCAAATATAATTCTGTCGCGCCATAGAAACCTATATAGGCCTACACTATCTTATTGCCATGGACAATTAAAAGAAAAAAGATTACTATCAATTAAATAATTAGGACCCTCCCGGCCATCTTCATCTTCACCATCCTCCTCCTCCTCCTCATCATCACCACCCTCATCATCATTACGCATGAAATCAACAGCATTCTTTTAGTTGTTGTCGCGCGTCGAATGAGTACGAAGTCTCATAACATCATGTTATTTAGGTTTATTGTCATGTTGTATCCTGTATATTATTGTGTTTAAGTGGTATTAACCACTCATCACAACGTATCAGTTCTTCCTCCACTTACAAAGGAAAGGAAATGAGGCAACCTCGTCGACACTTTTTTTTTTTTTTTTGCCGTTGCCAGAATTATGGCGAGCCTCCCTGTAACATGAGTCCGTAGGCGGCTCTGCTTTTCGAATCGCTACGGCAGCTCACTGAGTGGGCGTGATAGTTCCGGAAAACATTTTTTCTACATGAAGTGAGTTTCGCTCCCCTTTACTTATGACAGACTACGGGCCGTTGTGAGCCATTTCTCCTTTCGAGCGAGGACGGAGAAAAATAACTCAGGAGTCGTTGTCGTCCGTTAAGATTTGCGCTTGTCGACATGCCAGGTAAGTTACCGATATTTGAAATGATCCAGGATTCAGAAGTAAATCAGGTAGCATATACAGTCAAGATGTATTGATTTCTACGTTTTTGGGTTCGATCACACATTAGTAGCCTACTTCTTCTTCTACTGTGCAACGTTCATTCACCGCTCGTCCCGTGAGGTTACCAGTGCAATGGCATCGGTAGTGACTGTCTGCACAATATTGAGTGTCGCGTGCGTACTCGTGAACATCAAATTTTGACCTTTTGTTGATTTGGTTGTGACATCTGCTGTTTGTGTCAAAAACACATTGCTCAACAGAGGTGCTGAAATATTTGACAGAGAGATGAGATGATAGCCTCCCACTGTAGGCTTATGCCTGTATGGCACATCCATAGGCTACATGCAGGACAGGTGCACCTAATGATGGGAGAAATAAAAAGTACAAATAATATGTTATTACATTCCATATGGCTCAATTCCATCGTTTGCAGGACATAAAAACTGCTGTAAAGTATCACATTCTACCCTGTCAACGTCCTGCTTTTACGCACATATATCATGTTGAGAGAGAAATCTTTCAAAGCAATCCCAACTTGTGAAAATTGTGGCCTCTTAGGTCACTGGCAAACACCTCTACCCACCTTCTCTGTCTGCCAACCGAGAATCATGGTACACAGGGTATATTGGACTTTCCCCATCCTTCCACAAGGCGTTTTTGGTCCTTCAATCTCACTCAAGTTCAGTGAAGTGCACATATTGATGTTTTTAAGACACTTTATGGAAGGGGTGGTCTGGTCAAAGATTTTGTCCTGTCCTGTCTTGTCTTGTCTTGTCTTGTCTTGTCTGTGGTCTTGTCAAAGATTTTGTCATGTCTTGTCTCTCTCTCACTGATGTGCCAGGTTTTCTGTTTTCTCTCTCTCTCTCTCTCTCTCTCTCTCTCTCTCTCTCTCTCTCTCTCTCTCTCTCTCTCTCTCTCTCTCTCTCTCTCTCCCCCCCCCCCCCCCCAAATGATGTTGTGATGCTCATAGTCTGCATGTCTGTCCTCTGCCTGTTTGTCCCCCAGCAGGTCATGGTGCTGCTCTGATGCTAGAGTCTGCCCGTAGAAACACTACTGCAGTGGATGGCCCATCCTACCTGGGCTACGAGGAGCTGTGGAAGAGAATGATAGGTGGTGAGTGTCTGTATTATGTAATGTACTGTACTGTAATGTAATGTAATGTAATGTCATGTAAAGAGTATCTGCTTTCTATGCCTGTAGTTTGCTTAGAGGTCGCAAGTTTGAGCCCAGAGTGCCAGACTGCATAGGAAGACCTCAGTTTCACACACACACACACACACACACACACACACACACACACACACACACACACACACACACACACACACACACACACACACACACACACACACACACACAGTCTCACACTCATCCTGGAAAGAGTGTGTGGAGGGTTTTTTTCTGTTTTTAATGGAAAATCACAAAATCGAATCATGGAGCAGCACACCTTTGTTGCGTCCCAAATGGTACCCTTGTAGACTAGGGTGTTAGGTACACTGCTTAGTCTCCTGCACTACACAGTGCACTGTCCGCTACAATGCATAGTACAAGGGGCAGTCATGGGTGAGCGGTTAGGGCGTCAGACTTGCATCCCAGAGGTTGCCGGTTCGACTCCCGACCCGCCAGGTTGGTGGGGGGAGTAATCAACCAGTGCTCTCCCCCATCCTCCTCCATGACTGAGGTACCCTGAGCATGGTACCGTCCCACCGCACTGCTCCCCATGGGGCGCCACTGAGGGCTGCCCCCTTGCACGGGTGAGGCATAAATGCAATTTCGTAGTGTGCAGTGTTCACTTGTGTGCTGTGGAGTGCTGTGTCACAATGACAATGGGAGTTGGAGTTTCCCAATGGGCTTTCTTCTTCTTTCTTTCACATTCTGTCTCTGTCTCTGATTGGCAGGTGTCATTATTGTGGGGCCTCCTGTGCCTGCAGTTATCCCGCCAAACCACCCCGTGACTCTGAAGATCGTAGCAGAAGGGAGTGGTCCACTGAACTACCAGTGGTTCACCTTTAAAAATGAAGAGGTATGTACATCAGAGAAGCAGTCATAGGTGGGGAGAGCTCTATTGTTACAGTAGTTATACGCTCATGTTTATAGCAGTCATAAGTCAAGTATGCATTGTTTACCTACCAGATGCCTCCCTTTGTTTTTGTCCTGTTGGAACTGACTCTCATCGGTCATTGTCATTACAGAGTACACCACAGCATACAACAACGTTAAGTGTCTGCTTCTAACACAGTGTATGATGGAAACACTTTTGGCAATATAGTGGGATTGTAAGGACTAGCCATTGCAGTCAGAGTTTCATGGTAAATGGTGAAGCTCCACCGTGCTTTTACAAAGTAAAATATGCAGGGTTAATTCCACATGGAGAGTCGTTTTAACATCTTCTAGTGTATTTGTTCCCAAAATACTCTCTAACTGTTGAATTAACACTGCATATTCATGGTGCATTACGGTGTATGAAAACATCTGCTGGAGTCAATTTTTTTATATTGTGTGTTTAAAACATTTGAAAGTATTTGGCCAATAAAACGTATCTGTATCCTGGTTCTGATTTCTATTCTTATTAATAATTTGTGTTTTTGTGTTCATCGTATGTGGAACTGAATGTTTGCAGATAATCGAGGTGCCCAACGGGACAGCTGCTGACCTGGTGGTGTGTCTGAAGAAGTCCAAGAGCTATGTGTGCAGAGTGAGTGACCAGCACTTGCAGTGCGTCTTCAGCGAGTGGATCAAGGTCGACGTGTTGGATTGTCCTTCCACAGGTAGAATATGAAGTGACTTACACTAGGTTAACTTCATCTAAGGAAATGTAGCCGTTTTGGATATTAGTGTTCTTCATTTTATTATTATTATCTTATTCATTTTGGTCATTATTAGTATTTTGTTATAGTATAGTTCATTACACAATGTGATCTGAGGGAAAAAAACGTATAATGTCATTGTGGCACCTTCTCTCTGATGTAGTTCATTGCATAATAGCAACAAATACAGGCACATGCACACAAACATGCATGTGTGTACACTGCGCCACACACACAAGTACAAACGCGTGCGCGTGCACACACACACACACACACACACACACACACACACACACACACACACACACACACACACACACACACACACACACACACACACACACACACACACACACACACACACACACACACACACACACACACACACACACACACACACACACACACAATATACATATTGATGTCCCTTTTCTGTTATTGAAAAGGGCTGTCAGCTAACATCTTCTCACGTCTGCTATGTACAGTATATATTAATTTACCCTCTGTCCTCATTGGAAAGGGCTGGCAGCTAACTGGGATGGGGCGCCCCACGTGGCCGTGCACCCCGAGTCCCAGAAGGTGAAGCCAGGGAAGAGGGTGACCCTCAGCTGCGCCGCCTTTGGAAACCCCGCCCCCAACTACCAGTGGTACCGCAACGGACACATCCTGAACGACCAGAACACTAAGGCACTCCAGGTATGGCCGCCCGCCGCACTTGGTGTTGTTTTGGTGTGTGTGTGTGTGTGTGTGTGTGTGTGTGTGTGTGTGTGTGTGTGTGTGTGTGTGTGTGTGTGTGTGTGTGTGTGTGTGTGTGTGTGTGTGTGTGTGTGTCTAACACAGGTGGCAAGGTGTGTGTGTGTGTGTGTGTGCGTGTGTCTAAGGTGCTGTTTCCACGTAGCAGGATATTTTTTTAGCAGGGTATTTTTTCCTCCTGTTTAGGTGTAAACGCAACATGTGGATAAAAATAAATCCTCCATTGTAACAAATGCGTTTCCGTTTTTTTCTCCTGATTTTTATACCTGGATTTTAAATATCTGCTACGTGGTAACGGAAGGCCAAAACCAATGCAAAACCAATGCAACCAGGAGAAAAAAATATCCAGCTAAGTCTATTGTGTTGAAAATTACACATGGCATTAAATATGCCCAAATATTTTTGTATTATATTTGACATATCTATCGAGAATTGTGATTTGATGCGTTCAGTTGTATGTTTGTGTTTGTCTGAGGTCGAGGGGGTGCGGGGGTAGGGGTGCAGCTTGTGAAACACTTGCACAAGAGCTGTGGGGACACTCCGTTTCTCTGTTTGCTAGGGTGTCTCTCGTCTCCACATCAATATCTCTTGTTGGCCACAGGCCACCTGCCTATCAGCAGACTCCCATTCGTTTCCAGGTTTCCAGGAAGCTGTGATGAAAAGCTGGTTAATGGTTGACCTTGTCGTGGTGGGGATTTGTTTGCAGACACTGGCCTGCGTTTGATTGACTGGGCTGGCATGAAGCTGGAATGGGAATGAGCATTAATGTTTTTCTTTCTTCTCTCTCTCTCTGTCCCTCTCTCTCTGTGTCTCACTCTCTGGTGTGCCAAGACTGTCCTCTTTGTTTTAATAGAGAAACTGTTATTTGTTGCTTTACGTATTGCTCTCCACCCTTGCCCCTTTGTTTGTTTTGAGGTCGCAGTTTCTCGCCTTTGGTCAAGTTTTTCTTCGCAAACGTTTATTTGTGGTTTCAAGTATATGCAGAAACACAGATCAAAATATCAAATGGTCAATTTCAAGCAAGCAAAAATGGATATTATACATGGCCAGGAAGAACAAAACGGCTGTCAATCTGGACTGCAGTGTGCTAAATGTTTTCTTTGGTTTGGTTAAATCTGACATTTTGTTTGATTTTCTTTTTTATAAACACTTGAAAGATCTGGACACTTTCATTGACAAGTGGTTTTACAGTGATCTGCTCTGTGAGAGATGGGGAGGTGGTGTTTTCGTTGACTTTGAGGCTGTGTAATTTTGTTTATTGATGTATCTAATCTATCTATCCTAAAGCTGCTCTTTGGATTTAGTGCCGTTTTGATGATTGGTTTGGTGCTATTGATGGTTTAGTAAATTGTTAATAAGCACACTAAAAGTCAAAGTCTCTCTCTCTCTCTCTCTCTCTCTCTTTGTCTCTCTCTCTCTCTCTCTCTCTCTCTCTCTCTCTCTCATAGATAGAGAAGGCAAGTGCGGAGGATGCCGGCTCGTATCTTTGCTGTGTGACTAATGTAAACGGGGAGTCCTGGACAGAAGCGGCTGAGATTGAAATGGGTGAGATCTCGGTTTCTACAAACATTTGTTTTCATACACAGGGGAAAGCAATGAGCAATGCGATGTGCGCTCCTATTGTTCTCTATGTATGACAGGATGTGACCTTGAAACAGACCTTGAAATAACATCACACCTCAAGACATAACATGACCTGTCAAGACTTGACACCTCTTATTATAGCCAGGATGGCAATGTCCAAGTTGTAATGTGTTGGTAAAGAATGCCTGTTATGTGGTTAATGTGTAATGTGTAAGTAGAACAAAGCACCACAAAAATGCCCAGTGGAAAGGTTTGTCGTAACGGCCCCCTCCTCTTCTCCCTATGAGGGTGTGTTATTCCATGATGTGGGGTTTTCCACCTCACTAGCAAGCCCAGAGAGGTACTTCCCCCTCTTGCCTTGAGGCCGGCAGACACACAGTCTGTAAGTCAGGGACAGGCAAAGTAATGAAGAAGCTAAGTTTGTTTTTTTAAGCACAAAGCCACCAGAACTGAAACCACCACACCAGAGGCTAACTTCCTCTTTGTGACCTTGCAATAGCTTGTTTTTTTGTGTGCAAAGTGGTTCGTCTCACGGCATAAACTAAATAGAAAAATTATGTTATTGCATAAGTAGGCTGTCAGATGTATTATTAGAACTGTTATAACATGTAGTGAAAATACTATTATGGTAATTATTGACAATAATTGTCATTGTTATTATACTGTAGTCATAGTTATTTAAAAAAACTACTGTACATTATTTGGAGGAATATTTAGTTAGCTGTGTTTTTGAGACTAATGCAAGTCTGTATGAGAAATGGCGATGAGAGACCTGCATTGATGAACATTGTTGTTGGTTTTCATCTCTTTACCCCACAGTGACGTCTGAGCAGCCATCTGTGTCACGGCCTACAGGTATGCCCAAAGTGCTATACTGTTTCAGTTTCCTATTGCACTTAGTCTATATCACTCTGTGAACTTGCTATATATTGTTTGAAATATCCTTGCGTCCTTGTATGCCCTACTCTATGTCTACAGTATGTGAATTTGAAAATGAAAATAAAATATCCTAGTAATACTTGTACTGCAGCGACAATGTCAAACAAAGACCATAGCTTCCTGATCTTCAACCTGATGAAATATTGAACAAAATGTATATTTTTCTTTGTAATATACTACATAACGTGTTTAACATGTCGTGCAATATGTTTTATATACGTAAGTCGTGCAAATGTGTAGTATTGTTTGTGTATTTGTATATTTACTGTATGTATGCTGCAGGACACCTTTAATTTCCTTTGGGATTAGTAGTCTACTCTACTATATAAAATGTCGTTGTGTCCCTGTGTCTTTGTGTGCTGCAGCGACAGACAAGGTGGCGCTCCTGATTGGCAACCTGAACTACGCGCACCACCCTCCGCTGATGGCGCCCACCATGGACGTGTACGAGCTGGCGCAGCACCTGCGGCAACTGGGCTTCCGGGTGGTGTCCCTGCTGGATCTCACCAAGGACGAGATGAACGCTGCCATAGACAAGTTCCTGCAGCTGCTCGACAGGGGCGTCTACGGTTAGTTAACCCATTTTAGCCTTAGCCGTTTTTGGGAAAGGGTGCCCTCTGCCTATTAAAACCTAAATATCTCAGCCCATACAAGCACATGCAAATATGAAATAAGTTGCATTTAAAAGCTAGGACCCTCATTTTACATTAGAATGTGTTCATTCAGCTCTAACATACCCACATTTTTAATTAAAAACACCCCTCAAATCTCAAGAACCTGAATGCAGCGTATATGTGTCTTCGGGCTAAAATGGGTTAAAAGGGTGCAGAGTGCAGACGCTCATAAGAAGTGTATCAGTGTGAAGTGTTTGCAGAAGGCAGCCGTGGCCTAATGCAGTGTTTCCCAACCTTTCTTGTCTCGCGTACCCCTTAGGCCTCTTAGTTGTGCCATGAGTACCCTCTAATTCATGTTCTATATCGCTTTCTCTGTCCTGATGTGACTGCTCCATACATTTGTTACAATAATAACATTTTTCCAAGTACCCCCTGCAACGTGCTCACGTACCCCTGGTGGTACACGTACCCCTGGTTGGGAACCACTGGCCTAATGGTTAGGGACTTGGTCTTGAATTTGGAAGATTGAAGCTTAAAATCTCATTTCATCCATGGGTGAAGGGCTGAAGTCGCCCTGAGGCACCTTCTCTGACTTCGCTCCAGAGAATGGACAGGACAGGATTGTCAACCCAATACCTGTACCTAAGTTGCTTTGGTGTCAGCTAAGTCTAATGTAATATTATAAGGCTCATGGAAAGATGGTTACACTGTAATCATACAGCGCAGCATAGCACACTCAAGATGTCCCGTGACGGCTACCTTGGTCTTCGTACTTCAGCCGTAGTGCGAGATGATTCCAATCCAATCCAAGATGCATGGTATTTCACTCCCACACCCAGTGGTATAGTCTACGTAGAACGCGGTTATACGGAGTATACCAACTTCTAAATTTCAAGGATGTCAGTATACCCACTTAAAATTGATTGATTCATTGTTTTGAATAGCACAAATATATACAGTATACCCACTTCAAAAAATGCTCAAATATACAGTATACCCACCATAAAAAAGTAGACTACACCACTGCCCACACCCATGTTTCGGGTATCTGGAATTGAGCTGACAACTCTCATGCGATAAGCCTGAGTGCTGCTACCACATACTGTCTCTGTACTGTAAATGTAGAAGTGTTATTTCAACTCTCAGAGAGTGGGAAGTGTGATTGACATTTGAGTGGGGAAGTCATTATGAAGTCTATCTGCCATTGCTTTTGTGAATGCTCAAGAATGAGTCTTTTATCAGTGACCTGTGCAGCAGGTGTTTTCACTATCGCTATTTAGTTACACTGTGAATAAGTGTTTACACAATACACAGTCACGGTCAAGTTCCTCTTTCAGTTGTAAGCCATCGCACAAAAGAGAAAATCATATCATTATGTTCCTGTCGAGCTCTTTCAGTCAGAAGTTGATTGTTGAATACAATAGATTAGCGTGACTGACCTGCCTTTTATCAGTGATGTGATGTCTGCAGGTGGTGTGTTGTCCTTTGGAGAGTTTCTGTAGTTATTCAGTGTTGAGGAGTTGACACAACATTTAGTCATACTCACAGCCCTCTTCTCCTTTCTGTTGTCTTTCGTCACCTACGAGGTTTCACCAAAGAGTCAATCATAATATTTTTTTGTTTGTTTAAGAGTGACACTCTGTCGAGGGTTTCGGAATGTTTTTTTGTACCTTACTGCGTGTGGCATTTCCGATCACATTATCAAAACACATAACTTAGAAGGACTGCCAAATGCTCAAGTTTAGAACATATTGTTATTTTTATAGATCCGCTGTCAATTCAGATATCGAAATGAACTGAAATGAATGAAAATTATCAGAAAGGGGGTGTTATGGGAATTCCTGTTAGTGTCAAACACACTTCACTTCACCACACACACACACACACACATACACACACACACACACACACACACACACACACACACACACACACACACACACACACACACACACACACACACACACACACACACACACACACACACACACACACACACACGCGTGCGCTGTACACGCACAGACGCACTGTACAGGTACACACACACACACACACACACACACACACACACACACACACACACACACACACACACACACACACACACACACACACACACACACACACACTAAGCGTGTGCACTCCGCCGCCTTGAACAACAACATGTACAGTAATAGCAGTCAGTTATGTTTTCCCTTTTTTGTCATCTGCAAGTGGCTCTATGTGCATGACTATTCTAGTTGGCCCGTGGGTCACACAACGTTTCATGCTTTTTTGAGTGTTTGCACGCGTCTTGACTGCCAGTTGACCTTGTTGGGGTTGAGCAAGTCTTTTCCATCCGTCACAGTCATACACTACATGTGCAGTGTCACGGCACAGTGGCCGGCATATTAGTGGTGGTGGTGGGGTGAGGAAAGTGTGGTTCAGCCGAGATAAGTGTGAAAGAAGGGGAGCGTGGGTAGGTGTGCGGCACAGCGCGGCGCAGTGCAGTGTGATGCTACTCGCTTGCTTTGCGACATGCCTTGCTATGTTTAGAAATGGCCGAAGCCCTGCTGCACTTTCGACCTGGCAGATTTATGTTTTCCCTCCAAAAGGCCACTTGACTGTACGACGCACAGTATGTTGCAGAGTTTTAGTCAACACTGAAAGAGTTGGACCAGATACACTCTAAATGGAGGAGGAGTGTGACTGGATACCTGACACTCTCAGCTTTGAATGAACACTTTTCAGTCGATTGAAAATTTAGCACTCTTCTGTCGAGTTAATTTGGCCCTACTCCCTGTGTCTTGAATTATTGTAACACCACAAAATATGTGTACAGTGTGGGGGTCTATACTAGGTCTACTAACATTTTATACCCCCAAGAACCCCTGAGGAATAGAAGGTCTTTGACCGAAAGATTAGTAATTAAAAGAACAAAGAGGAATGACGTCCGCAGACATTTTTCTCTGAATTTATAACATTTTTGTTTCACCTTTTAATCTTGAGGAACGGTGTGTAATCCGTCTAAACCCCCATGAATATAATAAAGGAACTACTGTATATAAATTACACCATACGTACAATGCAAATAAAAAATGTTTGTAATTTCTGTAATCACTATAAATGAATTACTGTATACATACTACAGGATATACATTAGGGCTGGGCGGTTCTGGAAAAAATGCATTTCGAGGTGTTCTTGATGAAAATTGCGGTTCTCTGGACAGTTTTTTTTTTTTTGATTGCCGATTTTTCCCCACATCTCAATGTTTCTGAAGAAAAGCCTGAAATTAAAAATAAAATCCTGAATTTAAATTAATCTCCATTTCTATTTTAATCACTATTTGGAATTCTATTTCAATTCTATTTGGAATAATAATAAAAAAAAAACCTTCTCTCATCAAAAAGTGAACCTTGTGTAGGTGAAAACCGTTATCAAGTTTTGTTTAACGGTATACCGCCCAGCCTTAATATACATGCTACATAATTTTGCACCAAAGTGCAGAGGCCATTGCACAGCTCTACAGTATAGTCTGATACATCCCTCCATACTATGCTGAGCTGTGGCCCCATTGCAGCCTGTCACAAGACGACAGCATAGCTGACACTGCAGCAAAATACACAGGAAGCCATCTTCTCATAAATTCTGCCAGGAGACTTTCCACTTAGATGATTTTTGATGCTAGAACTGAGACACTGCATGTGTACTGTGACCTGTTTTTTGTTTTTTCTTTTTTGTTTTTGCTTCTGCCTTCTTTTTGCTGACACAAGATGCTGAGCCGTGTAAACACCAGTGGGGCCATCCCTCAGTACACACACACAGACACACACACACACACACACACACACACACACACACACACACACACATGTACGCACACGCACACACGCGCACACACACACACACACACACACACAAGCGCGCACACACACACACACACGC
>NC_085860.1:46601702-46619202 GCF_034702125.1 Engraulis encrasicolus | reverse complement strand
ATGAGATGACATCTCCCAAAGACGTGTTGCCTCAGCCTCCCCATATACTCCCCTGCATTCTCATGGCCTGACCAGGCAGCCCACTCACCCTGACACACACGTACGCACGCACGCACGCACGCACGCACGCACGCACGCACACACACACAGACACACACACACACACACACTGACACACACTGACACACAAACACACACACACACCACCCTTTCATTACAGGCTACGCAGCCAGTCACCCTGATGGCGTGCAGGCAGCCAGGCCGGCAGGCGTACGTGCAATGCAATGGGGAACTGAAGTGTGTGTGTGTGTGTGTGTGTGTGTGTGTGTGTGTGTGTGTGTGTGTGTGTGTGTGTGTGTGTGTGTGTGTGTGTGTGTGTGTGTGTGTGTGTGTGTGTGTGCGCGCGCGCGCGTCTGTGCGTACTTAAGTGTGTGTGTGTCTGTGGTTTATTTTTTTCTCACACCTGTGAGAAGTGGTGTCGTTGTTCAATGAATGATCAGGTGAACAACTTCTTTATTTGGACTGAGGACTTCCCCTTTTTGTGTCTGAGAATAAAGATGTGGTATTGATAGCGTTCCTATTTTTAAATTCCACTGAAGGCCTCGTGCTTGATAGTGAAACACTCTACATGCTCATACATCGAAATGAAAATGAAATCTGGATTTGTGGTTGTGTGTAATAGTAGTAGTAGTGATATTAGTGTATAGTTAAGATTGTTAATCCTAAAGAAGAATAGAATATAATACAATACAATACAATACAATACAATACAACACAATACAATACAATACAATAGAACTGAATAGAAACACTTCAGTTTGGCAGAAATATTTTTCCAATTTTATCTATTAATATCTTGTGCATACTTTGCCATTGTTTAGAGACACTGATACACTGAGTTGGTGTGATTCATTCTCTATTTATTTATTTTCCATCGTTGCACTCTTGAAAAAGGAAGTTTTGACAAATCAAGTCTATTCTTCAACATGTAAAAAAAGGAAAATGTTTGTTCAGTCAAATATACATGTTTTAAAAAGCGTTTTTTTGTGTTCCTCAGTGTTGCCCAAGAAAATGATGTTTGTTTTGTCAAATATCTTTTGTTTCTAAATAATGTTTGTGTGTCCTGTACTGTTGCACAAGAAAATTGTGTTTGTGTAGTCAAATACATGTCAGGATAGAGAGACAAGGACCCAAGAGCGCAAGTTCAAGTTCAAGTTCAAGTTCAATGTTTTATTGGAATTTCAGCTGAAAAGGAATTTGGGGGTTGAGTTCGGGGAGCTGTGTGTGTGTGTGTGTGTGTGTGTGTGCAAATTCATACTTTGTAGTTGTTAGGCAGAAGGCAGGTCAGAGTTAGCGGAGCTAGAGATCAGAGTTGTAGTAGACAGGCCCGGGGTCACAGATCAGATCAGATCAGATCAGATCAGGGGTGCGATTCTCAAAGTGCGAAGTAGCTAGTCTGTTAGCAATGTTGCATAGTAAATACTATAAAAGTTGCTAACTCTTGTGTCTCGAACGTTAGCACACAAAGTAACTACTGCTTGGAGTAATGTGCACTCTGAAGTAGTGGTGACTTTGAAAGTGAGGTGCCTCCTATCCGTATCTGGACAGTGAAGTTGAAGTACAGCTGGAGTAGATCCATTGAGTCCAGACATCACCTCACCCACCCCAAGTAACACACAGCGCTAGTCTACTTCAGAGTGTGACTCCACCCATTAGCTAAACTTGTAGTACATATTTGACCACAAATGTGTCAATATCTTTTAATCCTGTGGTGCAAAAGCGATGAAAATCAATCGACATGCACACAATGTCATGATACAGCTGCGAGAGTGTTCAGAACACAAATTCACGTCATGTCATTTGTTCGTGAAAAAAAAACGTCATATCCTTGGAATCTGATGAATCCCACACTAATAATATACTTTTAGCTGTATACCGATTGAATTGCGTCTCATTTCGATGTGTAATTTGTGAAATATTTAGATAAGAAAGTATCTTACTCCCGGAAATGCACTGGCTTACGTGTGAAATACTTAAATATTTTTGGCGCATATTTCATTTCATAGCCTAGGGGTATTTACGCTTGCCTATCAATGGGAAGACGCGAGCTACGCGGGTTCGAAACCAGTGTGCAGCATGTTGACAACAACTCGTGAAATCGTGTTTTGGACCCTACAGTGTAACACATTTTCCCTTGGCTGCACGTGTGTGTTGGTAATGCACAACATAAATTATCTATTTCTGCCAGATATTTCCAAAATTGTGGCACTGCAACCATGTGGATTCGAACCGGTGTGGCTTCTGTTTTCCCATTGGGATGCAAGCGTGAATACCACTAGGCTATGGAATGAAATCTGCGCGAAAATTTCTTAGGCATATGACACTTCAACAAACGATTTTCTGGGAGTAACCACAACTTTATTGTTCAAATATTTTACAAATTACACCTCGGGATGAAACGAAATCCAATCGGCATGCAGATAATACTGCATTATTGGTGCGGACGGTGTCAGATTGTAATGCCACGGCCGTGTTTTTTCACAAAGAAATTACAAGGTGTGTTGTGGAGGAAACAGCAGAGTCACGGTGTTGTGACATCCAATCAAATGTGCTGGTGGTGGTTGTATACTATTGCTTTCTACTTCACGCACTGAATTTAGGAGGAAACAGCTGATTCATGACTCAGCAATCATGCTTATCTCTTGTTGCTTCTTTGGTCACACACTGCAATGCCAAGAAAGTAAGTAGCGGTGTGGACTCAGGAAAGTAGCCGCACTACTTTTGGCTTACTGTGGGAATAGTAAGGTTTCGAGAAATGCACGGATTTCGCCTTGAAGTAAGTAGATAACTACAAAGTACATCTGTAGTTCAAAGCTAACATTGCGGAAACGCACCCCAGGTGAGGTCCAGGGAAGACAGGCTATAGTATATACTGGGGATGGTAAGTGGAGAATGCAGTGCAGCTGGCAGGTTAATGGAAGCAGAGCAGAGCTGAGCAGAGACAGGTGGAGTGGTGTTAGCCTGATTATCTTCGACTTTCAAATCTCTTCCAGACTTGGTCTGACCAAGAGCATAACAATTAACATTTCCCAAACGGCATAGTCGACCTGCCTCCCTTGGTTTGCTAATGTTTGTATGCTTCCCTACAAAGTGGGAGGAGCTCCCGTTTTTCCGGGAGCTCAGAAACAATATTTGTATTGCTCTTGACCTGACTAAAAGCCACGCTGATGGTGTTGCGTCACTAGGAGGGCACGGCCTGGCTAGAGTGGTGTAACAGATAATTGAACATTTGAAATCAATAAGTGGTGGTACCTGGCAGAGAGAGCTCATGACAATTATATTTTGTTTCTTCATAATGTTTTTGTTGTGTCCTCCTTTAGTGTTACCCAAGCGTGAGCGTCTGGTGTTCCCCTGCGGTGTGGTGGTGGAGCTCAGCTTCTCAGCCCTCTTCTCCAACGTCATGGTGGTGTTCGCCACGGTGAAGGACACGGGTGACAAGGCCCAGGACTGTGCAGTCAGCCTGGAGAGCTCTCCGGTGAGTTGGAGTTACAGCCTTATTGTCAGAAGTATTGGTGTCCAGGGCCCTACCGTGGCCTGACGGTAGGGCACTGAGTTGCTATGCCGACGGCCCGGGTCATTTTCCGATCCTTCCCCATCTCTCTCTCTCCCCACTCATTTCCTGTCTCTCCTTCGCTGTCCTGTCACAAAATAAAGACCCACAAGCCCTACAAAATATCTTTAAAAAAGTAGGTGTCACTTTCCTGTCCAAACAAAGAGATAAAAGGCCAAAAATATATCTAAACAAAACATAGATGTCCATACTGTGTACTGAACATACGGTATACATTTTACTATAATCTGTGATATTATAGTGAAATATATGAAACTCACAAAATTATTCATCTACTGTATGAACTATTCAATAGTATGGTCTATATCTATATCTATATCTATATCTTATATGGCACATACAGTGTTATGAAAGTGGCCTGTTTACTTAAGGCATAAGGTACACATACCACTGCATTTTCCTCATCTTACACTTGTATATCCATTGACTCCCTGTAAGTGTCCTATACCTACAGTACTACATGCGAGTTCCCGTCTTGGGTTTTTCTGTTCACCTATCCACAAGAAGTAGGAATCCGTTATTTTTTTGTAAGGGATTTGTGTGCTGATTTGCATTTGTGTTTGTGTGTGTTTGCTGGGAGTGCACACTTCTCAGTTTGAACTTCACTTCACTTAACTTTGTCTTGTACACTCTGCCCCTCCCCCAAGCACAACAAGTTCCCCTTGCAGAAGAACACACAACAACTTGTTTGTGTGCGTTGGAGAGGCTCATTATGCAATGCTTGTGTTGTGTGTGCTCTTGAGGTCAGTGTGTGTGTGTGTGTGTGTGTGGTGGCTAGCAAGGTGTTAGTCACAGGCTTGACACCTGTGGTTTGATAGGCCACTGATGAGGCCATCTATTAACCTCAATCATGGCCAGATAGTTGGCGGCGTTACAGTGTTCGAATCCTCAGTGACACCCACACACACACACACACGCGCACACACACACACACACACACACACACACACACACACACACACACACACACACACACACACACACACACACACACACACACACAGCTGCAACTCCAACTGACACTTCCGCTATACAGAAAAGTCTATGCCACTTTTTTAAAGTGTGATGCAAAGGGGAAAAAAAAGAGAGGCTACATGACCAGAGGAAGTGGTTCCTTCCGGCTGTGGCTTGTGCTTTGTCATGGCTAATCGGTTGGCCTGTGGGTACCGCAGGTAGAGAGACGATTCCTGTTTAAGTGGAATAGAGCACGTGTGCTACTGAAAAGAAGACACAAGCTTCTTCCCGTTTCCATCACTCACACTCTCACACACACACACACACACACTGTTCTTGTGAAGTGAAAGTAGCAATGGCTAAATCATGGAAAACGGAACACACAGTACAGGCCCATATAATGCATGGAACATTGAAAGTACATATACGTACAGTAGGGCTGCGACATTGACGTGTTAAAGTTAAAGTTTAGTTAACATTTTCCAGCGAAATCAATTTAATAGAACACACAGACTGCTCAGTTAGGCCAATGATGCAGTAAAGCGTGGATGATAGAGCACACGCGGGATGAGTAACATCCCAGTTAAAGCTTAGAACATAGAACAGAAGCTTCAGTTCCGTTAAGCACGGAACATAGAACATACTTTTAATACATTCTAGTCATACCAGGTGAAGAAAGCACCACGCCTTTATGACGGATTACAGATATACCACATATAACAGTATGATAGATCCTCTATAGCTGACAATGTCATCATGTCTGTAATATACATCTTGCATGTGCACTTTGACCGAATTTGAAAGATTAGGAAGTGACGTATTACATGTGCCAGACAGACCGCCAAGGATGTGATTATCATCAAGATGGTGATAGAATGCAAAGAAATGCATCTGTGAAAGGAAATGAGAAAGAGCTGACATGTGACCGACCCTGATCTAACTTCCTATGGCGGTGACGGCAAAGACAGAGGGGCACAGTGGCGGGGCACTTCTTGACATGATTATACTGGCATCTTGTGGTGAAGAGAGATATGACATGTAGCACACAACTGGGAAATCCCCCACATACACGAGTTTGCACTTCAGTGCAGTTGGTCAGCACGAACAATGAATATTGAATATTTAAATAGTATTTAATTTAATGCAACGTTTATACATACTTATCTTTTTTATCTTGTGCCCAGCCTAATCTTGTGCTGTGTTTTCTGTTGTTTTTGTAGAGACTAGAAGACATATTCTCCGGGCCCGAGCGGTCAGACGATCTCGACTCTCTTCTGATGAGCCAGGCTGACAATGCAGACTCAACTCTGAGGCTATGCTGTCTTCAGAGGCTACAGGTGAGGACAGACAGGCACATATAGGAGCCTATATTACCTTGAAGAAATAACCTTGTGGAAAGATTAGGTCCCTTCACATCCAATGGTTTGACAACATGGTATCTCTCTTCCAGTTTGGTAGATGCACTTGGGCCAGCCAACCTATGTGGAATATCTTTAGAGTATAATGTCCGTGAATTCAGGTGTAATCCGGATCTTATGTTATGAGGCCTTATGACAGTTTATCATCCAGGTCTGTGCATAGAGGGGTATAGGTAATCATAATGTACTACAAGCCCCATAAGGCTGCCTTTAATTCATAGCCTTGGATTTATAAAGCAATATAAGCTAGATTCATGATTAGTCATAACGGTTAATATAAAGCATCATGAAGCATTATGAGTGTAGTCATAATATGTTGTAAGTAATTATAATGCGTATTATAATTTGTTATAAATGCGCTTATAATGCGCTATAGACATAGGCTTTAAGTAAAGTGTTACCAAAAAATCTTTTAAAAAAAGATCTAACAGCAGTCTTAGTTCTGTCACTGACAAATAAATGGCATCTTATTGCGATCTGATATGTTTCTACTTATAACCCTGTAAAGAGCAAAAATAAGTTGCATAAGACTGTTCGAAAATCTTTAGATGAAATTATGGTTTCTCAGGAGTTTGTTTTACAAAGTAAGAGACAAAAGCCATATCTTCTTATTTAATATTTTCTCCCCAAACATCCACAAGGAGGAAGAAAGATATAAATCAGTTTACAGCAATTGAAGATTTTATTTGTCATGACCAGCGCTGTTCTGAGGCAATGTTTTTCCGCTGTGCAGACATTGTAAAAGCAGTAAACCAATAAAAGACTGTACATTATTACCTTGGAGGAGCCACCAATATAATAACATGCACTTTGATTCTGGATAATATGGGTGTCGATCCTTCCTTTGGCCTGTGTTGTCAGAGTGTGTGTGTGGGTGTGTGTCTATGTCTGTGGCTGTGTGTGGGGGGGGGAGTGCAAATTCAAAAAACAGAAACAAAATCTACAACAATGTGAAAGAAAACTTTTTGAGAGTACACTGGTGTTGTACATGTTGTCTCTGTTATTTGTCTGCGTCTTTTGGTGCAACTTGAGACGGATGTATATGCTTACACAGTTTGTAGTGTGTGTGTGCTTCTGAGTGTGTGCGTGTGTGTGTGTGCACACTCATGTATGGGAGTGTGTGTAAGCAGGGAAGTTAACAGTCGTGTGAGGGGGCAAAGGGGTAAGTTGTCCTGTGCAACAGTGTATGAGTTTGTGAAGGGAATACTCACGGCTAACCTGTCCTCCTCTTCCTTCCCCTACAGAGGGCGCTGGAGATCAAGGTGACGGTGCGATACAGTGACGCTGGCCAGGGGCGGCGCAGGCTGACGGAGAGCCGGGTGGTGCCCGTGGGGATGCCCCTGGTGGCCGCGTGCTGTATGACGTCCTCCCCGGGCGCCGCGGGCCACGAGCCAGCCCCCCGTTCTTACAGCAACCGACCTACACAGCAGCGAGAAGCCGCACGGACACACTCGCCACGGCCACACACGCGCAAGGCGGAGAACCGGCTAGACAGCAGACCTGACACCAGGCTGGACAGCAGCAGCAGCAGCAGCAGGGCATGGAGACCTACATCCAGCCGCAACCAACCAGAGGAGAACGACGAGAGCGACCTTCAACTGTGACCTCCAAGTGACCTCTACAGGTCGTGATGACCTTGACCTGTCGAACTTACCGTGAAGAGAATAATGACAGTGACACTCAGGACTGTAGATGTCGTGATGAAAGTGACCAGTAGAAATGACCTTGAGGTCACCTTCAACTGTGACCTTCAACAGTGAGCACAAGAGGTGATGATGACATTGACCTCTAGAAGTTACCTTGAAGAGAGCAATGAGAGTGATGTCCAGGAGTGGCCTGTAGATGTTGTGATGAAAGTCACGTCTAAATGACCTCTAGAAATGACCTCCCGAGATGACCATTGAAGTGACCACGAGAACATTTGTAATGTCTTGATGTTTCAGTAACCCAAACAGTGATGATCTTCATGAAGCACTTTTCCAGGATCATGGTTTTGAAGGGCGATACAATATCATAACACATCATCAAATGCAGGCCTACCGACTACATATGAAGACCTCAAAGATTTTAATAAAATGAATTACAACAAAACATAACGGTAATAAAAGGAAAGCAAACTTTCCAAAAAGCAAACCAGTTTTCGATGGACAGACTCGCTGGCTGTCCAACACAGCGGCTTTAAGAGCCACTGCACATGACCAAAAACAATAAAGCATTGATGTAATTATGTGATGAAATAAATATAATTTGTCAGACAAATCTCAGGAGGGATGTAAAAGAACATGCAATAGTGATTCCTTTGTTGTGACGGTAGATGGTTTTCTTGTGTTGTCTTTGGTTTTTGTGTTTGTGCTTGATAGCACTTTAAAAGGGGAAGGACATCTTAAACAGATGTACGTACGCGCTACTTGATGTCGGTGTTCACTGATGCTTTGATATGCTTTGAATGATGCTTTACTAATCAAGGACCTAAAGAGACATGTACCTAATGGGCATGTCACATGTAGAAATGTTAATTAAGTATGTTTTATCTGTGATGAATGTTTGGTGCATATCCTTGTTAATGTTCCAATAAATTACCAGATGCCAGATCATTATCACGTCATTTTGACGTTAATCCACTTGTTATTTTTAAAATATGCTTTTCTATTTGTTTCATTTTCTTTACAATGAATTCAGACAGAAAATTCTTCTCATGCATTTTCGGCTCTCTTGAGTTCAGTTCAGTTCACAGTGGAAATGTAGTTCTCAAATTAAATCTTATTTATTTCACTGAACTGCTGTACAAGTGTAATTTTCTCTTCATGTGATGACACTGAAAAAACCTGACTTATTTGTTCGTGGATATGAATGCAATATTTGCTCATTATTTGAGCTTTCATTAAAATAAAGTTACCATTACTGATTCCATTGGTGGGCTTTATTATAAATTCTATTTGGACACACACTCACCCGAGGGTGTTTGTGCGCCCACACACACACACACACACGCACAGTATCTATTCTAGCGTCTTCTTAGTTATTCTATTTTATAATTATTATTTTCACCTATTTTTCACCTAGATTATCATCTATTAGGCCTTAAATCCATACTAGATATTATGAAATCAGCAGTACCTGGGCCTTTGAGTTGGAAGAAACACCTAGCCATAGTCTGCTATAAATGCATCATTCCACATGAGTGACATGTGTATGGCAGGTCAGGTGCATGTTCAATGAGATGCGATAACTAAAGACAATGTTCCTATTGTAACACAATCGTACTATTTCTTAACTGGTGGTTTATATTTTTGGGGGAGGGGGATTCTTCATGCATAAGACAGAAAGTTCTTCCTGTGCAGATGACGCTGTTAAAAATTATGATTGTTGTTGTTGTTGTTGTTGTTGTTGTTGTTGTTGTTGTTCTTCTTCTTCTTCTTCTTCTTCTTCTTCTTCTTCTTCTTCTTCTTCTTCTTCTTCTTCTTCTTCTTCTTATTATTATTAATTATAATAGGCTATCATCATTCTTGATGATTGTATGATCTATTAGCTTTATCTGTGCTAAGTACATGTGGCCATGGTGGGGTGTAGTGATTCTAAATGATAAATAATCATTGTTTTGTTTGTTTGTTTGATTGATTGAACAGGTACACAGCGGTTGTGTTCTTCTGTGCATGCTTGAGTGGCACAGTAGGAGGGGCCATTGAGCTGTAGCTCGGGCCTGTATAACCCTGGACTTTTTTGCTCTTTCGTGTCAGGCCATGACTTATAATTGAATTAATTAAAGATAAAAGACAGAAAAGAACATTATCTTTCAATTGATGATCCTTCACAGGAAAGCATAGCTTAAGTATTAACACACCCAAAATAAAATGGGCTGCAATTTAGGCCTAGGCTACTAGTTTATAACTGTATGGCAGTATTTTTTTTTCAAGTTAATAAAATCAAACAAACTAAATTGCTTTGGTAGCTATGAAACAAGATAAATAGGTAAATAGAGGCCCACTGCGTTATTCAGTCTGGTTAATTCTTTTGTTAGGGATAGCACCTCACTAGCACCCGCAAAAGCGACGCAGAATCGGACACCGAAAATCCATGGTCGGCTTGCTCTCACTGGTTAACGCCTAACCTGAGAGGGGCAACATCCTTAGCTCCCATTGGCTAGTTTAAATACACATTTTTGGCCAGACGTCTCATTGGTTTGCGTCCATGTCATTCTTCCACCGATGTGCCCGCCCATATGCTCAAGTTGCAAGCGGTGAATGGTGAACAGACAGGAGGCAACAGTCTGACTGCACCGCTGAGACTGATTCTGGAGCTGGATGCGCCGTGCAACCTGCTTCTATTTCAGCGCTACGTCCCCTTTCCAAGTGCACTGTTCAGAACACCGGGCAAGGATGCTCGTCGTCTGGGTAGAAGAATTGTCTCCTGCGTTTCAACTGGACGACCGGAGAAAGTGGTCAATGTGACATTGCTTCTATGCCGTGTTCAGTTTATTGTTCTGGTCCTGGACGCAGACCAGCTAATCGTGTGAGAAGATGTTGAGTCGATTCATGAGTGGCAGCATTAGGAATCTGGACAGAGAATACAACTGCACCGTCAGACTTCTGGATGATACGGAGTATACCTGCACGATTCAGGTCAGTGGAAACACCTGTGCTCGTCATCTCTCACACTACGCTCTGTGTCATCGCTGAAACACACGGGCAGTGATACAATAAAGCATTGTTATAGATGCAAAGCGACGTGCGCAGCGTTTTAGGGAGACGGCTGGTACCTGCATCTCACACACAGGTCCCGCTCTTGTCTCCGTCTGTGGCGAGGCTGTCTGTGGGGGCTACTACGTGACACTGTGTGATGATGATAAATCATAGCCTACGTATCGTCTGTTTCACTGTCAGCAGGCATTATTATTTGGTGAAATAGCTATGGATTTGATGTAGACACTTACTATTTGGCAGCGGAGTTGTCTGAGGTTATTCTGTAGGACAGCGCGATTGACCGTCCTAAGCAGTGATGTAAGGATGGGACGGAGTGCAATGTATTCATTAGGCGTCTGTAGTGCCTGGTGGTAAAGTGTGTGCCCTAGGGCGGAAAAGTTTATCGTTGTCCGGACAAACATAAAACATGGTTGGTAGACATTCAGATCTACAGCTGGTGTTCTGTCAGTGTCCCTCTCTCTCTCTCTCTCTCTCTCTCTCTCTCTCTCTCTCTCTCTCTCTCTCTCTCTCTCTCTCTCTCTCTCTCTCTCTCTCTCTCTCTCTCTCTCTCTCTCTCTCTCTCTCTCTCTCTCTCTCTCTCTCTCTCTCTGTGCAGTCTGGTCCCAGCCAGTTGTTTGTTTGACTGGCATAGATTGTCAGACAGTGGTTCAATTTGTTTGCTGCAGTATTGATGGGTCTCTAATTCATGTGTGGGGAAAACTTGGTGTAGCATGCTAACATCCTTCAACAGGGACACTGCTGTAATGAAGGACTGAAGCCACCAGCCAACTGCAGCAGGAGGACACAGATCCTACAAGGCGCTCTCCATCAATCCATACAAAAAGAGTAGCCTACTCTATCCAATCTGCCATGCAATATTTGTATGTTGTGTTGTCAATGACATGCTTTCATAGAATTTACAAGGAGCTTTCATATTGACAAAAATGACCTGCCACTGGAGACACACATGGTTATGTAAAATTGTATAATCTTGTAAGAGCTGTCTCACCCTCAACAATATTGTCCTTCTGGAGAGTAATATCAGCTGGGCAGTAGAAAGCCGGGGAATCGGATCTGATGCGGGACCCACCCTGACATACTAGTAGTGCATTTCATTAATAATGGATAGTTTTGGTCTGTTAAACTGCCCAAAGGGAATTGCAGAGGAAAGCAATTCAACAGTGCAAAATGCTTCATCGACTTGAATCTAAATGGCAAATGAGCGGTGACCGTGCCATCCACTCTGATTAGGGAAACCCCTGCTTATAATTCCAGGTGAAATCACATCTTGGTATCACATCTTGACTTTGGATTAAATATATTACTGCTATTACTGCAGAACTATCTACCCATGTGAATACAGGTGGGTATACATACAGAAACACAGACACAGACAGAGGGACGGACAGACAGACAGACAGACAGACAGACAGACAGACAGACAGACAAGACAGACGAGCAGGTAGACAAAGGCCAGACATACAAGGCCATGCACTTGCACAGACATCCAGGCTTACACACACACACACACACACACACACACACACACACACACACACACACACACACACACACACACACACACACACACACACACACACACACACACACACACACACACACACACACACACACACACACACACAGAGCCATAAACCCAGCCGCAGTCAGCAACCTTTTCGAGTCATTTACCCTCGAATCCACTGTGTGATGGAGGTCTAATTCACTGACTGTGCGTTCCCAGGGGATATTGGTATTTACAAGAGTGGCACTAATCATTCTCCAAAGTCCAAGTCCCGACTCCGTTTGCCCTCTGGGCTCCAAGGTCAGGTGTGTTAGTCGTACAATCATGGTCACGCCTTTGGTCCAGATGGGATTGCCTGGGATTTATATTTTGCTGAAAAAGCTCAACTACATCATAACAACATTATAATGGCATTATAGGGGGTCTTACTGTTATATGGTCATTACCATGTTGGTAACAACAATCTTATACCACTATAATAAGTGCAGTGCATTGTAGAAATGAGGTCTATTTTTGACACATACTATTTCATTCTTGAATGTTTGTTTTGCGCTGTTGGCTACAAATTGATTAATGATTGATTAATCTCATTTAACCCTACAGTAAATGCTCAATGAATGAAATAATGATGCGACTTGAAATGGAAGATGGAATAGCCTGTAAAATACAAGAAATCCCAGGTGGCTGTTTTTGTCTGCATCTTAAGGGAGGCACTTGTTGCAGTATGTGATGTGTCAAGATGTGTTGCTTTCAGAGTGTGTGTGGCGAGGCAAAGTGAGCGTGATGCGCACCTAATGGGTCCCTGCGTGTGTGTGTGTGTGCGTGTGTGTGTGTGTGTGTGTGTGTGTGTGTGTGTGTGTGTGTGTGTGTGTGTGTGTGTGTGTGTGTGTGTGTGTGTGTGTGTGTGAGAGAGAGAGAGAGAGAGAGAGAAGAGAGAGAGAGAGAGAGAGAGAGAGACAGAGAGAGAGAGAGAGAGAGAGAGAGAGAGAGAGAGAGAGAGAGAGAGAGAGAGGGAGAGAGAGAGGGAGGGAGGGAGAGAGAGTGATGTGCCCCTAATATCTGGCTCTGCTAGCAGGTGGCTCCTCACGTGTCTTTTCAAACGCGCTCCTCCGCACTCCTCTCTTTGAGGAGCGATCCCTTTTGTTCTTTTTTTTCCCATCCCTTTATGTTTTTTTCCCTCACACACTTCTGTCTCTTCAATTGAAAAACAGCAAAGGCTGCAAGAAGAGAACAGCCCATCAGGCTCCATTAGAGTCAAGGCAAGGAGAGGAGAGGAGAGGCAGCAAAGCAACAGCAGAGGCGAGTCCTCATCCAGCAGACTAGGTAGGCAGCACAGGAGTGTCCTCATCCAGCAGACTAGGTAGGCAGCACAGGAGTGTCCTTGCTGTCGAGTCCTCATCCTGCAGACTAGGTAGGCAGCACAGGAGTGTCCTTGCTGTCGAGTCCTCATCCTGCAGACTAGGTAGGCAGCACAGGAGTGTCCTTGCTGTCGAGTCCTCATCCAGTAGACTAGGTAGGCAGCACAGGGGCGTCCTTGCTGTCGAGTCCTCATCCAGCAGACTAGGTAGGCAGCACAGGAGTGTCCTCATCCAGCAGACTAGGTAGGCAGCACAGGAGTGTCCTCATCCAGCAGACTAGGTAGGCAGCACAGGAGCGTCCTTGCTGTCTTCCAAGTACCTGCTGCAGGATGGGGGTGGGTGCACTGCATCCTGCATAGGTTCCCTACAGGGGAGTGTGTGTGTGTGTGTGTGTGTGTGTGTGTGTGTGTGTGTGTGTGTGTGTGTGTGTGTGTGTGTGTGTGTGTGTGTGTGTGTGTGTGTGCGTGCGTGCGTGCGTGTGCGTGTGTGTGTGAGCACGTCCATGCGTGTGTGTGTGTGTGTGTGTGTGTGTGTGTGTGTGTGTGTGGGGGGGGGGGGTGTCTTTGAAGAAGGCATACATGATGTACTTCAGTAGTCTCCAATTACTTTTCCTCAAGGGCCAAATTATCTTGCGCAAAATCAGGCCAATCAAATGGCCGGACTGTATTGCCACAGATAGACCACATGTATGTTTTCACTTGTTCCTTCCAACCTCATGGTGGGCAAAATGTTTGCCATGCCCAGGCCGGATCTGGCCCGCGGGCCGCCACTTGGACACCACTGATGTACAGTACTGTATGTAGCTGATGGCATCTAGCAGGGCTTGATGTAGAACAGGGCTATTCAAATGGCGGCCCTGGGGCCAGATGCGGCCCTTGGGCGGCAAGGTTCTGCCCCCCCACGAGGTCAGAACAAAATGAAAACAAATAGCGTTCTTTCAGCGTCCATGAGCAATTTGCGATCACTAACACTTCAGGTTAGAGATATTTTTTCTATGCACATGAGAGTGATATCTTATCTGAAACAGTCTCATAATAGACCATCAAGGCTACTAAGAAAAGAAAAGTGAATATCTCTTCTGTCTGGAAAGTTATTCGCTTGTTTCGCACCCTCGCTTTGGACATTGCATGCGGTTACATATACATGTGTATTCCATGTTCGGCCCCTTTACTGGGAGGAATTCGAAAAACTGGCCCTCTGTGAAATTGAATTGAATACCCCTGATGTAGAACGTCAGTAAGCTTCCACCCATACACTCAGGGCTGTAAATGAACATCCGCCAACCGAACAAATGCTGGTGAAAATTCACTTTGACTGGTAGAAAAGGAACCTTGCCATCCACTTTGACTCATTAGGGAGTGTGTGTTTGGCTCATAAGATGTGCTGTACTAGCTATTTTGGCTGGTGATTAAAAAAGTTCGTTTAGAGCCCTGCATACAGCTCTCATACAGATCCACTATACTACTGATGGTGCTAGAAGTGTTAAAGTGACTTGGCAGCATGTCTGCCTGCCTTACTGGAGTTTGTTGGGAGACTTGTTGGGAGACTCGGGGGTGGATCCCAATATGCAGACTGCCGTCCTCCCGTGCTCACTTGCCTGCTTGTGACCTTGTGATGACATCACTGACAGCAGAAAATGAATTCAATATCTTGCAAAAGCACAATTCTAACGGCATTTTCTCATTTGCAATCGGGATGGTGGATGAAGAACAGTCGCCCACAAGTTGTTGTGCCTATAGGCCGAGAGCGGGGAAATGTTATTGTTTTCTCCGCGGGTGTGGGGCCAGTAGGCAGGGCGAGACAAACAAACACAAGTGGAGGACGGGAGTTTGCATATTGGAATGCATCCTGGGTCTGGAGTGTGCAGGATACTGTGCAGGATGGGTTGTGGAGAGAAGGTAGGCTAGTGGAAGGTAGAGTACAGAGGAGTAGATGTGTGCACCTCCCACCCGATGGGCCAGGTGCAGGACGATGAGAGTAAATCCAAGTGAAAAAGAAATAAAGTCCGCGACACTGCTTGTCTACTGTGTCTTCTGATGAAGACCTGAAGGTCAAAATGTTGCGCTCTATTAAAGACACAGTAGACAAGCAGTGTCACGGACTTTATTTCTTTTTCACTTGACTAGTGGAAGGTAGCATGGTGATGGTAGCTGTGGTTCTTAAGGCAGTGAGACATGTGATCATGGGATACACACACACCTGTATGTACCTGTATGTGGGCCACTGTTGAGTGTGTGTGTGTCCGTCTCTCTCTCTCTCTCTCTCTCTCTCTCTCTCTCTCTCTCTCTCTCTCTCTCTCTCTCTCTCTCTCTCTCTCTCTCTCTCTCTCTCTCCCCTGTGCCCTCCCTATGGTGAGGTCTTCCAGCGTGACAGGAATCTAAAGGCTCCTCCTCACATCTCTAGGTCAAACCTCAACGCTGGACACACACCATGGCTGCTTTGCTGCAACTCTGTGTGTGTGTGTGTGTGTGTGTGTGTGTGTGTGTGTGTGTGTGTGTGTGTGTGTGTGTGTGTGTGTGTGTGTGTGTGTGTGTGTGTGTGTGTGTGTGTGTGCATGCTTGTCAAACCGTAGCAGTAGCTGTGTGTGATTTTTTGTTGAAAGTTTACATGTGAAATGTGATTTCCGTGAGCATATTTCCAATTATGCGTCTGTCAACAATACAGGCATAATTGAGTAGCATGTGTTTTTGCTGGTGCATATTCTGCATAATGTAGTGTGTGGTTAAATGCACATATGTGTGGGGGCTGTGCATGGGTGCCAGTGCCCTACGGGTGTCATTGTGTGTGTGTGCGTGCGTGCGTGTGTGTGTGTGTGTGTGTGTGTGTGTGTGTGTGTGTGTGTGTGTGCGTGTGTGTGTGTGTGTGTGTGTGTGTGTGTGTGTGTGTGTGTGTGTGTGTGTGTGCGCGCGTGGGTGTGTGCTGGTGGCCCAGTCCCTGTGGTGTGCTACTGGTGCTGGAGGTAGGCCAGGTGACGGTGAGGATGGTAGGCAGGCAGCAGGGGCGTGTGTGTGTGCGTGTGCATGTGTGTGTGCATGTGTGTGTGTGCATGTGTGTGCTTGTCTCTGTGTCGGCAACGGTGTGTCTGTGTATATGTGCATGTTTGTGGTGTGTGTGCAGCAACATAGTGTTTGTGTCTGCCTGACCTGACTGTATGATTTTAAACATGAGTAGACACAAACAGATACCTGCTTCAGTACTCTCTCTCTCTCTCTCTCTCTCTCTCTCTCTCGCTCTCTCTCTCTCTCTCTCTCTCTCTCTCTGTCCATCTCCTTGCCTTTCTACCCATAATTCTGTTTGGCTCTCTTTAACCCTCCCTCTTTCTTTCCCTCCCTCTCCCCACATCTCTTTCTTTTTCCTCATTGTTTATTTTCCTCCCTTCTTCATTGTTTTTCCCTTCTGCTTCCTCTATAGTCTATCCATCCATTCTATATGTGCTGTGGATTTCCCCTCTCCATACTCTCCCTCTGATCCCTCTCCAGCCCTCTTCTTATCCTCCCTCTGATGTGCGCCTCTCTCTCTCTCTCTCTCTCTCTCTCTCTCTCTCTCTCTCTCTCTCTCTCTCTCTGTCTTTGTGTGCTTGTTCTCGCTCTCATTCTCTTGTCCTCTATACCTCTCTCTCATCTGCTCAGAGCCTTCTCCTGCTGGGCCGTTCTTTTCTCAGCATCTTTCTCTCCTTCTCCCCCCTCCCCTCTCTCTCTCTGTCAGATACTCATTTCTCTTCTGCCTCTGTCACTCCCTGTTGCAGTGTTGCAGTCTCACTGGCTGCCTGCTGGGGAATATTCTGCCTGACTAACCAGCCCGAGCATAAGGGCGCAGCGCACTGTCCCCTTCCGTTTAGCGTCCGTCCATGCCGCCTGCCCCTCTCCTCTCCGCACGTCCCCTCCTGTTTAGCGTCCATGCCGCCTGCCCCTCTCCTCTCCGCACGTCCCCTCCTG
>NC_085860.1:46579202-46596702 GCF_034702125.1 Engraulis encrasicolus | reverse complement strand
CTGATGGGGTTGACCACACTGTGTTGTGATGGTGACTGGACATTGCTGGGCATTCCTCTGCTGCTGTCACGCGGGCCAGACTGGCGGCTTGTTTGGTGAAGTGTGTGGTCAGTCAGTTGTGCTGGAATCCATTAGGGGCCGGCGAAGTGCATTCATCCTCTCCACTCGTTATCCCCCAGTGCTCTGCACGGCCTGATTGCAATTACCACTGCTAATTGCATGTAGAGTAGAGCCACCCGCCGGTGAATCTGCATTTCTTTGGAAGCCTCAGCGATATTCTCTCTCTCTCTCTCTCTCTCTCTCTCTCTCTCTCTCTCTCTCTCTCTTTACTGCTACCTCTCTAACCCGGCTCTCTCTCATTTATAAACGTGACTATGAATATGCATGCAATGGATGGAAAAAGTGGAGCTGTTGTTTTGTGGCTATTGATTCTGTAATGATTGTCAGTATACAACTAGTGCTTTTCCGGCACTGAAGATTTTTTTTACGTGTTTGGCGTTTACTGGTGGGGAATTTGACATAGTCAGTCTAAATGTATAATTCCAAAGCCAAACTCTACTCTAGCCTGAGAAGCTCATTTTCCCGCCTTTTCATTCTGTCTCACCAAGACAATGGATTTCTCAGTGTTTCCCTCCACTGCCCTTATCATCCCATTTCTTATTCACACACACACACGCACACACAAACATACACACACGCATGCACGCGCGCACACAGAAACACACACACGCATACACGCACACACGCACACACACACACACACACACACACACACACACACACACACACACACACACACACACACACACACACACACACACACACACACACATGCATGCACTAAATCCTATCTGGTTGTGATTCGAAAGCTTCTCCTCTGAGCACGTGGTCACCAGAATGAGGAGACTGGGAGTCACATTATAACATGAAACACTCCTCATAATCTAAACAAGTATAAATAAGTAAATAATCAATCAATAAAATTCCTTATACCTGTTATCTGTTCACAAAGTAGATGGCCTGGCATATCATATCATATCCAAGAATATGTATCGCAACCTTAAGTATTTCAATATTAAAGACATTTGAACGTCTTGTAGCTATTTGCTCCATCCCAACTGTCTGTACTTTGGAAGTACACTAGAGTTGCACAGAGCACACAGGATTAATTAACCGTGACTTTAGTTCAGAGCTGCAGTGTGTACTTTATGTACAGTATTTGCTCCGCTATGATCACATTGTCCATGGTGAGAGAAAGCACAGTGGTGCAGGATTAATTAAGCCATGACTTGAGCTCGGAGCTGAAATGTACAAACTGTAACTAACGATACACCCAGCTCACGATTCGCTTCGCGTCACGTCACGGTTTTTGACCCATAGTTGGATGGATACACTCCACAATTTTTTGAATGTATTTTTTAAAGGAATTGCTTTTTTCCACATTTATCAATGTTTTTAATAAAATAACTAGAATATGTTATATTTACAGTAGGCTAATAAAAAGGCTGCTAAATTAAAAAAGAAGTTTTAATAGCAAGAAGAAAATAACAATGATGATGATGATTTGAAGCTTGGAAGGCATGGCCATACAGTTTCGAGGCACTGCATATCACAATTTCTCGGTTCAAAACAATATTGTTACAGCTTTGGTGTATATGTGTTCTGCTCTCTACGTATAGTAGCATAGTACTCTGCTCTCATCGCATTGGACACGGTGAGGGACATTAATGACTTCCCACCGTAATCTCCCCGCTGTGTGACTGCATACGTACCGTATAGTACAACACACACAGTCATACATACACACACACACGCACACACGCACACACGCATGTACGCATACACGCGCTCACACACACACGCACACACATGAACACACACACACACACACATGCTTGCATTCCCATATGCAAACTAATACCCGTATTTTAATATGCATGGGGGGAATGATGTACATATGCACATATGAATATTGCATCATGTTGGTTTGGTATGAAAATACGTTATAAGGCTGTAACTGAGATTGAGGGCTAAATCCTAAATGTGTGTGTGTGTGTGTGTGTGTGTGTGTGTGTGTGTGTGTGTGTGTGTGTGTGTGTGTGTGTGTGTGTGTGTGTGTGTGTGTGTGTGTGTGTGTGCTGACACTGTATTGCACTGTGCATGTGCGAGATGAGAGCAGAAGTCAGGGCATATGAACTGTATGAAATCTCTGTGGACAATATTAATCCTTGTGTGTGTGTGTGTGTGTGTGTGTGTGTGTGTGTGTGTGTGTGTGCGTGCGTGTCTGTGCGTGCGTGCGTGTGTGTGTGTGTTTGTCTGTGTGTGTATGTGTGTGTGTGTGTGTGTGTGTGTGTGTGTGTGTGTGTGTGTCCATGGGTAATAATAATCCAGGGTCCTTTAAGGAGCTTAATTTTGAAGTGCCGGAGGCTTAATATAGGCCACAAGTATGATGTCCTGTGTGTATGCGCACGTACTTGTATGTGTGTGTCTGTGTGTGTTTGTCAGAGGGAATGTGTGTGTCTAAGGGTGTGTGTGTGTGTGAGTGTGTGTGTGTGTGTGTGTGTGCGCGTGCGTGTGTGTGCGTGTGTGTGTGTGTGTGTGTGTGTGTGTGTGTGTGTGTGTGTGTGTGTGTGTGTGTGTGTGTGTGTGTGTGTGTGTGTGTGTGTGTGTGTGTGTGCTTATGCATGTGTGTGTGTGTGTGTGTGTGTGTGTGTGTGTGTGTGTGTGTGTGTGTGTGTGTGTGTGTGTGTGTGTGTGTGTGTGTGTGTGTGTGTGTGAGGCGGACTCTTTATATAGGCTGCAAGTAGGATGCGCTGGGCTCTGCTACTGAGAATCAAGCTCTTTTATCTGCACCGACATCCACCTCGACTACGACTACACACCAGCACAACCAGTAATATTTACCCGTGTGTGTGTGTGTGTGTGTCCACGTACATGCGTGGGTGGGTGTGCCTCTGTATGTGTGTGTGTGTATGTGTGTGTGTGTGTGTGTGTGTGTGTGTGTGTGTGTGTGTGTGTGTGTGTGTGTGTGTGTGTGTGTGTGTGTGCGTACTGTATGTGCGTGTGTCCAGAGTTGATAAGAATGCCGCCTCTCTGATCAGCACTCCTGTGAGAGAGCACTCTACTGCAATCCAGTACTATAGAGACTCATCATGCCCACAACTTTAATCTTTACCAGTGAGAATGCACCATGATATCTACTCTGTGCTGCCAAGCAGAGCCTATGGTACTGGATGCTATGAGGCCTTTTACTGGATGCACTGTGTGTGGTAAAGGTGATGGCTCTCTCTGTAGATCGTAGCCCCTTAATGCGCGCCGTACCTCCAGTGGCACGCGGTAATAGTCATTGAAATGTAACTACCATAGCACTACAATACTATGACACAACACACAGGCCCTTTAGTAATGCACCACGACTTGGTCATTACCATGCTGATAACAACAAATGTATAAAGCCGCGTCTTAAGGGGATATATTACGTATGTGCCACTATTCTTTGAAAATCTATTTTATCCTGCCACGTAGGTATCTAGTCATTGATCATATGATTAATTAGGCGATCAGACACATAGGATGATATAATTGCGTGATGTAGAAAATTATTTTTTTAACAACTCAACTACAGTCCCAGGAAAAAGTTTGTACACCCTTTGAAATTTCTTACCTTTCTGTCAAAATTGGTCATAAAACATGGTCTGATCTTCCCGGAAATCACAAGAAGGAACAACCAGAGTCTGTTTTAACTATTTCAATCCAAACATTTACAAGTTTTCATATTTTCATTGGCCATAAGATGTAAACATTCACAAGACAGCAAGGCATAAGTAAGTACACCCTTGCATTCAATAGGTTTTAACCCTAAGTTAGTCGCAGTAACCTCAACCAGATTTTTCCTGTAGTTGCAGATCAGATTAACAAAACAATCTGGATGTGTCTGGTCTCCCTCTTCTTTAGAAAACTGCCTCTCGTCAGCAAGGTTTGTGGGATGTCTGGAGTGCATAGCTTTCTTGACTTCATGCCATATAATCTCAATTGTTTTTTGTCCGGGCTTTGACTGGGCTATTCCAGAATGTGTATTTCATTATTATGAAGCCATTCTAAAGTCGATTCGCGTCTAAAGTATGGGTTGTTGTTACATTTCAGCATCCATCCTCTTGTGTGCTTCAACTGTGTGACAGACTACCTCACTTTTTTCTGTAAAATATCTCAAACTTCTGAGTTCATTGTTCCACTGATAATAGCAAACTGAAAAGGGCCTGAGGCAACAAGGTAGCCGCATATAATGATGCTCCCGCCACCATACTCAAAGGTGGAGATGATGTTTTGGTGAAGGTGTGTTTCTCCAGTTCTCCTCCAAACATGACATTGTGTGTTCCCCTGAACAATTCAACTTTGGTTTCAACGTTGGTCTACAGAATATTTTGCAGTAATTCTATGAAGCATATAAATGCTTTTTCGCAAACCTCAAAGGTGCAGCAATATTTTTTTGGACAGAAACCCCATTAATTTTAGATTGCCAGAATGAATCCCATTTTTAGCTATTCTTGGTTACATCTCCTCTTCTGAGTATGGTGGCGGGAGCAGCATTATATGCGGCTACCTTGCTGCCTCAGGCCCTTGACAGTTTGCTATTATCAGTGGAACAATGAACTCAAGTTTATTGTGATATTTTACAGAAAAACGTGAGGAAGTCTGTCACACAGTTGAAGCACACAAGAGTATGGGTCCTGAAATGTGACAACAACCCATACTTTAGAAGCAAATCGACTTTAGAATGGCTTCATAATAATGAAATACACATTCTGGAATAGCCCAGTCAAAGCCCTGACAAAAAACAATTGAGATTATATGGCATGAAGTCAAGAAAGCTATGCACTCCAGACATCCCACAAACCTTGCTGACGAGAGGCAGTTCTCTAAAGAAGAGGGAGACAAAATACAAACAGTTTGTTTTGTTAATCTGATCTGCAACTACAGGACATGTCTGGTTGATGATATTGCAACTAACTGAGGGTTAAAACCTACTTAATGCAAGGGTGTACTTACTTATGCCCTGCTCTCCTGTGAATGTTATGGCCTTCTGACCAATAAAAATATGATAACATGTAAATGTTTGGGTGGAATTAATTAAAGCAGACTCTGATTGTTCCTTCTTGAGATTTCCGGGAAGATCAGACCATGTTTTATGATAAATTTTGACAGAAATGTAAGAAATTTCAAAGGGTGTACAAACTTTTTCCTGGGACTGTATACCACCAAGCAATAACACATGGATGGAACAATTCTCACTGGTTTTGTACATACAGTGCTTTGGTTTTGCTACCATTAATAGATAAGGGACCTTGCCATGGAATGAGTTTGCCGTGCAGGTGCAGCATTCACAGTGCAGGGTAGACCTATATTGCCAGTAGAGTCTGTATTTCTATATACACTACCTCTCACTTTATATCACACAGAGCTTGTATCAGCTGTTTTTGAAAGTCATTAGCAAAAAAAACCCACCAAAATGCAGTGTACCTTCCATGTGTTATTTACTGCCACATCTCATTCAGTCGCAGAAACGTTGCTCATTATTTATAAACCATTTGTTACTTATGAATATTTTAATGTACATCAATGGGAGTATTAGATTGTGTTGTTTTCCAGTCAAGGTGTGAGAACAGGGTTTCAGCAGATCGCTAGCTAGCAAGCTATCATGGGTGTCAAACACAACACCAAGGTCTGGGAGCTGGCACATACTGATGAGTGCAGTGCGGTCTCAAGGGAATAGAGATGCATACATTGCTCTTTCAATTGAAAAGGAAATAGAGATCCTTTTCCATGAACAGTTTGTTGGCCCAGGTGTCTGAGGGTAGTCTAGCTGTACAGTAATGATGACGTCCTACACGTAAGCTAATTCAGAAGCAGCTACTATGACTGATCTGGTCCTGTTTTGGCCTTGATGTATCCCTGATATAGTCATGATATGGCCCCAGACGCGTCTCTGTCATGCGGGCGAGCTAACTTGGGTGCGCATAGAACCTTCGTTTGGAATGCTGAGTGTATATCATCCGCATGATTTCTATAGGATTCAATGCGCGACTAAATTAGACGCCCGCACACCTGCATGACATGACATCCTGTTCTCGGGGAATAATGGACACCTGCTCAGTAGGGCTGGGAATCGATCCAAATTTCCTGGATCAATTCAATTCCGATCCAGAAGGTCACAATCCAATTCGATCCACGATCCGATCCGATTCAATTCAATATTGATTTTCTGTATTGCTGGGTTGTCACTTTAACCCATTTATGCCTAAAATTCTAAGACTAAATATCTCAACCTTTGATACCCACACAAACATGAAATACCTTGGTATGAGAGAAAGAAGTGGGAAACTTGGTATGAGAGAGAAAGGTGGGAAAACAATGGCACTATTTACTTGAACAGGCTGTGTGTATTTGTGCATGTAGTCACCTTGAATGTGGAAGAAAGCTACAGGATGTGATTGAGAAAATAGCATCTATAATCATCGGCAAAAAATCGATCCACAAAGTTGTGAATCGATATCACACTTTTCGAACGTGAATGGATATTGGATCGCGATTCGATTTTTTTGAACCCAGCCCTACTGCTCAGCCAATCAGAAGATGTTCCGTCTACTCACCGGGTTGTATGTGGTCCTAATGTGGTGCTGATAGGGCCCCAATATGCTGACTGTCCTCATGAAAAGGCTTGTTTTTTCACACTATAGTGCAGGGGTACTCAATTAAAAGTCCCCGAGGGCCAGTTTTTCAATATTCCTCCCAATAAAGGGCCGGGCCGGGCCGGGCCGACACGATTCCCCCCCCCCAAAAAAATAAATAAATAAATAAATAAAATATAATAAAACATGATAAGTCCTTTGTAAGCACAATACACACGCACTCACCCACAGCAGATATTTAGTGACAGGATGGGAGAACATTTCTCTCATAAAGGGCCTGCATTGTGGGGTGAGGTGCCTGCCTTGCTCTCATTGCCACCCACCCTTCAGTATTTTTTTTTAAATGACATAAGATTATCTGTTAGCCTATATTTGCAGACTACGTTCATAAAGATTTATTTCTTAGTGAGAAAACCAATAAGCCTGAAGATAACACTTTTCAAACACATGTTGCTTATTATGACTTTGTTTATGCAGCTCTCACATGCATAATGAGAATCAGAGGCAATAATGGACCCAACAAAGAGGACGCATAGATAGGAGAACACCAGGTTTTGTCAACAAGAAAATGGCACATTTGATGCCATGTTGATTAAATGCAAAAGCCAATAATAAATTGTCAAGTTGCTCATAACTTTGTTTGCAGTCTTATGAGGGTCTTTGCATTCCAAACGAACTATTTGGGGACTGTTTAAAAGTGTGAAAAGTTTATTAAGCAATTCGTTTTTAATAGGCTACCAATAGTTAGCTGCCAGCAGAGTTCAAACACAGTTTGCCTTCATTTGTGTTAGCAACTAGCTACAGCTACTGCTTAACCAATTCGAAGTCCTAACACACTGTTTGCAATCAAATGTGGGCCATTACTTTCAAAAACGATGCATAGAGAACTTTGTGAATAATTTATTTACAGGCTCTGATACAGTCCTTCCCTTGTAGTCTACCTCACAACCTCTAATGCCAGCGTCGTAGGTGCTTCTGTCCGGAGCCTGCAGTGACTGACACAAAGAGGGAGAAACTGTCTGAGGGGGCGGGGCACGGCACGCTTCTTCATTGCGTCTGTGGCGCGATTTCAAAATAAGAGCCGACAGCGCGATCGGACCAAAAAAAAAAAAATTTTTTTTTATTTTTTTTTTTTTAATTTTTCAAAATTATTCGAGAGCCAAAAATAGATGCCCCGCGAGCCACAAATGGCTCGCGAGCCGCTATTTGAGTATGGGGGCTATAGTGCATTCCGAGTATTGATGCAATGACTTAGCATGTTAACTCGTGCTCTACAAAGCCACAGGAAAGCATTTTTGTCAGGCGACCAGGATCTCGCGAGGCAATTCCCCCTAACCTGTCACAGGGCATTGTAGTGCATGAGTTAACATGCAAAGTCGTGGAGCAAACACGCGATAGGCGGTCAGCGTGTTATTCAATCGCAGTGTCATGATAACATGTTGCAACATGAGGTCCTCATGTGGCACTGCTGATCTGGTCCGGTTGCGGCCATGATGCGGCCCTGATGTGCTCCTGACACGGGCCCAATATGTGCTCCTGATGTGGTGCTGGTCTGGTGTTGTTTTGACCTAGATGCTACTTGATGGACCATGCAGATACTACTCCATTCATTCATTCATTCATTCATTCATTCATTCATTCATTCATTCATTCATTCATTCATTCATTCACTGTAGTTCAGTGTGCATAGTATTTCCGCCCATATTTCATATTTTGTTATCTGTGCTCGTGCTTGACGTCGTACTCATTCAGATAATTGTTGTTAAATTACAGACTAGCCGCCTGTATGTTTACATGCGTTAGCCGCAGCTACAGCTTGAGTAATTGCACGCTCGGTCCACTCGTATGTTGTTCTCTATGAGACGTCTGGCTGCTCTGAGCACAGCTTGTCATCAGTAAAATATAAAGACTTGTGTAGGTTGCTTTAAACAGTTGAGTGGGTTACATGGTGCTTTAATGTTCTCGCGCCGCATGAATCAAAAGTGCTTTCTTCTCTACTCAGACTTGACTGTAAAAAGCTATATAAATGATGGCAAAGGTTTCTTTTTGGTGAAGCCACTTTATACACTTTATATGAGTTCAATGCTGAGGTTGAAAGACTTTATCTTGGGTGTGTTTTGTGTGTGAAGAATGAGAATAATTAGACTCAGTAGATAAAATAAGTTTTTATTCATTGCAATGCAGAGGTGTGTGTGGGTGTGCGTGTGCACAGGCCTTCTCTGACATAGCTTATCTTATCATAGCTTGCCTGGCATGAACAACATTGTGTGTCGACATGCGTGCGTGCGCGTGTGTGTATTGTGTGTGTATTGTGTGTGTGTGCCTGTATATGTGCCCGGGCTCGCACAAACTTCTGAAGCGCCCATGCAACACCACGCCTCAATTACGGCCATTACAAAAACTAACCAACAGCCCTGGCTGGCTGTCACCATTTACCAGGATTGAACTGAGGAGCAGCCTCAGAGTCAAGCCCAACGCATCCCCATGCAGTAGTGTAGCGAGGCAGGCAGCCATATTGGGTTCCTAAGATGCTGCCATGCGTACTGTAGTGCTGAATCATGTTTTCTCTGGGGAAGCCTCTTTGGCCACCTCTCAATAGTCATCACTGCCGAATGTGGGGATGCTTCTCCTGATGCACAGCATCTGTTGGGATCAATGGCTGTGTATTATCTATGGCAGTGGTTCCCAACCTATGGGTCGGGACCCAACTTATGGGTCGCCAAAGATCCACAGGGGGTCGCGGAGCCCTCTTGATTTGAAGGGGTTTAATTTTAATATATTTCTTGCCCATGTTGAATAAATGACAAAGCATTTAATTAATATATGCACAGAAGTAACAACATTGAAGTGCTACATTACAGTAAACATTTATTCTATATTTGACCAAAGAATGAGTTTTCACAGGAAACAGAGGGCATCTTGTGACTCCGTCTCGTGCGGGCGCTCGCGTGGTTGGGTCACCAAAGCTTACAAGAAACATGGGTCCCTTAAGAAAAAGGTTGGGAACCACTGATCTATTGTATGTATTGGGGCCGTAACGATATCAAACCGAGAAATGGCACATAGAAGGAGACTAAAGGCTCAAGGCAGAGGATAGGAGGCATCTTGCATTAGCTAGGCTATCGTAGTAATACCAGAGATTCTTTAAGTATAGAGATATGCCAACATAATAGGTTTCTATGGGCACCTAACATGACCAGGTTCCGGTCTGCCTAAAGGGGCGTGTCATAATGCTCCTAGCATTGAATAGAACAGTCCTCAGGTCTGCCTAGGTCTGCCTAAAGGGGGATTTCCCCCCCAATAATAGAACCCGGAAACAATGGGCCAATGGAGCCTCTCTCTCTCTACTCTCTCTACTCTCTCTGGTAATACTGCAATGTAACAGGCTACAGTTTACATGCTACAGGCAGGATACAGGCGGAGGATAAAGTTAGAGGATATACTGTAGAGACAGAGGCTAGGAGGCCACCATGGATGTCACCATGCCTTGGCTACTTGGTAGTGGTATTGTAATGCAGTGTAACAATACGCCCAGGCTAGTGGCTATACGCTACACTAGGGTATAAGGGCACTATGCTACTTAATTGTAGTGTATTATCATATGGTGTGACGTCATCGGTCGAATGCTCCATTCATTTCAATGGGGCTCCCCAACGTTCGCACGTCTGATGTAGGGGTTAACGTTCGGCGAGAAGGTCGCTACCGTGGAATAGCAGCACGACAGAGAGAATCTTTAGACCCCGACGCGGAGCGGAGCGTTCTCTCTGAAGTGCTGCTATTCCACAAAGCGACCGACTCGCCGAAAGTTAACCCGCTTATTATATGGATATACTTAAATGATTCACACATGGCGGGGACATTTCTTTAGGCCTATTTAATGTTAAGATTGTTGCTGCGCAAAACAAAACAGTGCCGTTGTGGAACACCGCTAGGCAACAGCTAGGTAGCCAGGACAACAGGTGTTGTCTATCACAGCAGCTGATTAGAGTCTTGTTGAAAAGTCGCTTTAGCAGTGAAAAGTCTTGTTGCCATTGACAGCGGTCTGTTATAGACCAACCCGTCCGTTATCGAAAAATAACAGACGTGCGAACATTGGGGAGCCCCGTTGAAATGAATGGAGCATTCGACCGATGACGTCACACCATATAATAAATTTGAGATAACGGACGGGTTGGTCTATATCAGACCGCTGTCAATGGCAACAAGACTTTTCACTTCTAAAGCGAATGTTTCATATCACTCCACAGGGGGTCCGGTCTTTTGTCACTCTAATCAGCTGCTGTGATAGACAACACCTGTTGTCTAGGCTACCTGTTGCCTAGCGGTGTTCCACAACGGCACTGTTTTGTTTTGCGCAGCAACAATCTTTTGACATGAAAAATTATAATAAACTTAACATTAAATAAAGAAATGTCCCCGCCATGTGTGAAACATCCGCTCCGCGTCGGGGTCTAAAGATTCTCTCTGTCGTGCTGCTATTCCACGGTAGCGACCTTCTCGCCGAACGTTAACCCTTACATAATGCACTGTACCTGGCCTAGGCTACAGGTTACGGAGGACACGGTATGTTACAGGCTACATAGCAGGTCACCATGCTTTAGCTACTTAAGATTACTGTAATAATGCAGTGTAACAGGCTCAGGTTACAGGCAGAGACTACAGGAGGCTACAATATTACTTAACCGTAATATAAAGCAATGTAACAGGCCTAGACCACAGGCTTTAGGCTAAAGACCACAGGGTAGGAGGTTGCTATAGTTGCTTTGTTAGCTAATCAAAACATACTGCAACATAATGCAATGTAACAGGCCCAGGCTACAGGCGTAGGCTAGGAGGCCACCGTGACACCATTTGGAGCTGCTACCCTGCGGCCCTTCTTCTCTTAGCCTGACCTGCTCTACTTCCTTTCTCACGCTGGGACTCTCACGACACCGTATTCAGTTCACATCACACTTGCTCTTCTCTCTGTCCCTTACTCTCTTTCTCGTTCTCGTTCTCGTTCTCGCTCTCTTTCTGTTTTTCTTTCTCTTTCTCTTTCTCTCTGTCCCTTTCTCTCTAGAGCTAGCTCTCTCTTTCTTTCTGTTCATTTCTCTCTCTTTCTCTCCCTCTCTCTCCAGCTCTCTCTCTTTCTCTCTCTATCGCTCTCTTGCTCTCTCACTCTCTGTTGCTCTCTTGCTGCCTCATTCTCAGCCTCTGTTGTACTTTCTTTTCCCCTGTGGCCCTCTTTGCCCCTCTCTCTCTCTCTCTCTCTCTCTCTCTCTCTCTCTCTCTCTCTCTCTCTCTCTCTCTCTCTCTCTCTCCCTCTTTCCCACCCTAGTCTGTCCTTTGTCCCCCTGCTGTACCCAAGAGGTGTTTTGTTTAGTCTGTGAGAGCAAACAAATCATACCCCTTAATAAGATTACAGACATGGGGATGTGGTACAAGAAAGCTGCCTGCTTCCTGCGCCTTTTGGCTGGGTGACTTGGCAGTTGGAGGTGGGAGTTTGGGTGTGTGTGTGTGTGTGTGTGTGTGTGTGTGTGTGTGTGTGTGTGTGTGTGTGTGTGTGTGTGTGTGTGTGTGTGTGTGTGCGTGTGTGTGTGTGTGTGTGTGTGTGTGTCTGTGTGTGTGTGTGTGTCTGTGTGTGTGTGTGTGTGTGTGTGTGTGTCTGTGTGTGTCTGTGTGTGTCTCTGTGTGTGTTGTGGGGAGGGGTGGGACAGAGGCTGTCCAAATGATGTAACCAGGCAGCACGTGTGAATAGGGCTGAAGTCACCTAAAAGAATTTTGCTCTCTTTTTCTCCTCTCCACACACTATTCATTCCCTCAATACGAGTGTAGCTATTGGCCAGCACTTCCTGCAGGGTCACACAGGAGCCGTTTGATTGGATGGCGCTCAGAGCAGCCCATAGAATCATTCATCCGATTGGCTCCTCGGTGCCCTTGTTCTTCCTACTGTGAGTAATTAGTCAGTTAGAAAGCAAATGCCTCTTTGCCAGACTTGGACACTTCCCGACATTTAGCTGCCCGCCTGGAACAAGTCTCAAACCACGATTGCGCTTTATTCCACTGTCCCAATTACACAGGAAAACAATGCAGTGACAGAGAGTCGACACAGTCGGTACAGTGTAACAAACTGTAAGAACATGTATGACACTTCAACAATATCTTGTTACTCTTAACTATAAGGGTAGGGTTATTGTTGTTAACATGTATTTAGAGTGTACATAAGTGTAACATACAACAACGAAGGTCTGTGCACATGCAGTTTATATCGTCTACTCTATCATTTTGACACTGCACAAGGTACACTATAAAAAATCATTTGGTTACACTTAACTTGACGTCGGTGTCAGATACAGGCCATTACATTGTCATAAAAAGTGTCATGACACAGTCATCGACGAGTCATGAGTATTACGTCAATGTCATAAGCCAGGCCTGTTCAATTGGTGGCCCGAGGGCCACAGGCGGCCCAGACATTTCCCACATGTGGCCCAGGCATTGGCAGCTGTAGCAATCAACATCAACGTTTTGATATTGCAGCACAACACGTGCGTTTCTTATACATGTAACTTTCAATGTTTTTAGGTGTAACGTTAGAAGAGCATGTTTATCACATGATTTTTGAAAAGTGTCATTACCAGCTGAAAATGTGTGGCCCAACTAAAATTCATGGTTTCGAAATGTGGCCCAAATGAAAGTCTTATTGAACAGCCCTGTCATAAGCGATTTATGGTCATGAAAAGTTGACATTGTTTGGGTCGTCTTCGCCCATAACCAAATGTCACTTAATGGCAACAGTCATAAAATGTTTATGGCACATCCATGACTGCGTTACGACTGCGACACTGTTATGATACGGTCATGTCATACCCATGACGCCTGCGTCCAGTAAAGTGTTGCCATTCTAGCCCAGTGCTGTAGGTATGCATTCATCTTTAAAGGGACACTGTTCAGGAAATGGTCAAACAAGGTACTGCAACTATGCTGCTTATTGAAATTGGGCTGCCTATTGCCAAATTTGATCTTTACATGAAAATTTACTAAGTATTAAACAAATATTTTCTAGTATGGTTCAAGTACAGTCATTTTTGCAGCTAAAAATGGCTATTTATGGAAATTCAAAATGGCGGACCATGGAGAAGATCCCCCTTTTCATGTATGAAAAGTGCCATTTTTCCAGTCATAATGAATACTAGAATTTGATGCTGGTGGTAAGTATTCATGAAAAAGGTAACATTAGTGAATGGGCGGCATGAATTCCGGAAATAAACAACTAAAAATCTCACGCAGTGTCCCTTTAAATTTACAAGCTGTACAGTTGACACAAGCCCAGTTTGAATAATACCTGAAGAATGCAAACATCCCTGGCTGTGTGATGCACTATCCACTGTAATTCAGTCATGCAGTATCAACAAGGCCAGGGTCAAGGACATCTAATTTCACATTTTCTCTCTGAGAGTCCTCAATTGGTTTATTGTTGCATAAGAAAGCAAACATAATATAATGAGCTTTCCTGTATCCCTAATTGAGACAGAGAGCACAAAAATAACTCAGCGAAAAAACGTGCCAGTGTCCTGAATAACAACTTGCTACTGCTGAAAAACACTCTCTGGAGACTGAGGCGTGCAGCTCCTGTAACGTGACGACAGGTTGTCTGCCAAAGTGAAGTTAAGTTTTTTGCTTTTCCTTCCCTTTTCCTTCCCTTCCCTCGCCCTGTTTTCCATTTTCTACCTTTCGCATTTTAAAGATGGATGGCATCATTTTGTTTGAAGTGCTGGATGGGCGAAGCCTGGAGCTGAAGCTGAGACTGCAGTGTTTCCCGCAGAGTTTTTTGTTAGGTAGCCTCGTTGTGCAGATGGGCCCTCTGCCCGCCATCAGGCCTGTTCAGTCTTTGCAGAAAACTCTCAAATTCATCATCACACCACCGCTATGACATTACCGAAAACAGATTATTGTAGGGGTTTGTTATCAAGATGGCAGCCTTAACAAGTGCTGAGGGGAGCACTTTACACACAGTACAAGTTGAAGGGGTAATTCAACACTTACAGTCGAGACTAGCAAAAATAAGTGTGGTTTTAAACTTGACTCTCTAAGTGTTGATGTGTTAACAACACTGCTCATGTTACGCACATGTGACTGTGTAAGGGAGGGGGGCATAAACTGTGCCTCAGCAGCATCCTCACTGCTGCAGCTCTCTTCCGCTGCAGGCATCGCTTACAGTGTATAGCTCCCAGCGTCCCTGACTGCTTATTTATGTCTCTCATCGTGTGTGTGTGTGTGTGTGTGTGTGTGTGTGTGTGTGTGTGTGTGTGTGTGTGTGTGTGTGTGTGTGTGTGTGTGTGTGTGTGTGTGTGTGTGTGTGTGTGTGTGTGTGTGTTTTTGTGTGTGGAGTGTGTGTGTAGCGTACAGTGCTCCTGTGTGTGTGTGTAGTGAACAGTGCTTGTGTGTGCGTGTATTGTGTGTTTGTGTGTGTATGTGTGTGTGTGTGTGTGTGTGGCGTTGTTTATGCCCTGTCATTGTCACTGCACTGCAGCAGCCATCACACACACCCAAGGTCAGGGGTCCATCGCTAGAGTCACCTATCATAGTGTACACACACAGTAAACAATCTTATGTGTGTGTATGCATGTGTATGCTTGTGTGGTGGTGTTGTGGTTTGGTGGTGGTGGTGGTGGTGACAGGGTATTGAGGTTTTGGCTGTTGGGGTGGTGTTTGGGTTGTGTAGGCCTCACACACTCTTTGTGTCCCTCATGTACCTCCCACCACACTTGATGTGTGGACATTGTTTACATGGTGTTGCTGTGTTAAGGGTTTAAATCACAGCTTCCATTAACGATACGATTTGATATCTATTTCTTAAGGCAGTGATTGGATTATTTTTGATACTTGAGAATGCCCCAAGATACAATGCGTTTAGTTTTGATCGGTGGCCGTAGGACTGATGCATCGATACATAATCGATTATTATTTTACACCCATATGCGGTTTGGTGTTTGGATGGGGTAATGTTGAGGCTGTGGGGAAGGTGGATGGTGTGGGATGTCTGGGTATTGTTTGTGTGGTTTTTATTGTGGTGAGGTGTGGATGACGTGATGCTAATCTCCAACACAAACAGCCTCAGCTTCAGTCCTGGGTGTTGCAGAGCGATTGCAGTGGGGAGATGGAGGATGTGAGGAGAGATTGATCATTGCTTGTATGGTGTGTGTGTGTGTGTGTGTGTGTCTGTGTCTGTGTCTGTGTGTGTGCGTGTGTGCGTGCGTGCCGTGCGTGCCGTGTATGTGCATGCGTGTTTTGGATGGATGGGATGAATGGAAGGAGGGAAGCTGTCTGCATCCGTCTTTGTGTGTGTGTGTGTATGTGTGTGCGTGTGCATGTGTGTGTCTGTATGCCTGCCTAAGTCAGGCTGTCTTGGATATCGTCGTGCTCCCGACGCTAACTGTTGCTGTGCGTGACATGAAAGATTAAAATGTGTGCTGAGCCTGAATGTTTCATGAGGTCTAACATCGCCGCGGCGACACCACTGTTTACCCTCCTCCGTCATGTGGAAGCAAGCGCCGTGATTGGCCGGCTGCCTGTGATGCGTCCCCCTTGCTGAAGAAGAGGCATTACATCATGGAGACACCAGTGGAATACTGATCAGAGCAGAAGACTAGGAGAGGAGAGAGACATAGAGAGAGAGAGAGAGAGAGAGAGAGAGGGAGAGAGAGAGGGACTAGGAGAGGGGAGAGAGAGAGAGAGTGGGACAGCAGTAGAGAAAGAATAGAGAGAAGGAGTGATAGACGTGGAGAGCAGGAAGCACAGAAGAGAGGGAGAGAGAATGCGGAGCAGAGGAGGACAGGAGGAGAGTAAGAATAAGGGGAATACAAAGAGGAAGCTGGAGGAGAGAGGGAATGCAGTGGTGAGTAGGAAAGCCAAGCGGGGGAATACTGAAGAGGACAGGAGAGAAGGAGAGGATGGATGAAGGAGGTGAAGAGGAGAGAGAAGTGAGAGAAAATGCAGGGAAGTGGCATAGGGATGTTGAGATAGGGGCCTATAAAAAGAAGAGAGCAGAGGAGAGAAAGAAAGCAGATCAGAGATGAAAGAGAAGAAAAGGCGATGGGAGAGAGGAGGAGAGGATGAGAGGAATACACAGATTGCAGGGAGGAGAGAGCGTGAGAGAGAGAGTAGGAGAGGAGATGAGAACCCGGATCGTTTTTTATGAGGAGAGAAGAGGTAGATGAGAGGCAGGCGAGCATTTGAAGGATACACACAGATTGCACAGAGAGTGAGGGACCTTAAAGAGAGAGAGAGAGAGAGAGAGAGAGAGAGAGAGAGAGAGAGAGAGAGAGAGAGAGAGAGAGAGAGAGAGAGAGAGAGGGAAAGAGAGAGGGGGGGGGGATCGAGTGAGATAATGACAGTGAGAGATTGAGACATGTGGACAGAAAGAGATAGAGAGGCACGGAAAGACAGAGACACAGGACAGAGACATGTGCACACCACAGAGGCAGAATAGAGAGGCAGGGAAAGGCACAACTCCGACCGAGAGAGGGATGAAAAGAGGAAGAGTTAGGGAAAGATAGAGACATATGCACATCACAAAGACGGAGAGGCAGCATGGAGGACAGGATGAGGGAGATGAGAGAGTGAGAGGGAAAGAGAGAAAAAGAGTAATTCAGAAACTGGGGGATGGAGAATCTTTGAAGCTGTAGAGAGCTGGATGGAGAGAAGAGGCAAAAAGGAAGGAGAGGATGGATGGAGAGAGGATGGAGTGGCAGTATGAGAGAGAGGTGGGGGGGGCTGCAGGAGAGGCAGCATGGAGGGCAGGCGGTGTGGCAGGGGGAGAGAGGATGGATGGA
>NC_085860.1:46566702-46571702 GCF_034702125.1 Engraulis encrasicolus | reverse complement strand
TCTTGTTGTTTTGTCGCACAAGTTGTCTGTTCGTGCAAAACTTCGTGCTGGTACAGGTTGTGATGGTTAATCGCATGATTCGCTGTTCCGAGGCTGTGTTATGCGTTGCATGAACTGACGGTTTCTGAGGAAAAGAGTGGGCGCACAAGCGCTACGGAGCTCGAGGTTGATAGCTCGTATTTTCAATTAACTTCAATTCTTGGTGGTATCTGGCATACCGTCTTCTGGCAGGTAGCTTGATAAGCAAGACCCTCGTCTCTCTCTTCAAGAGGGGGTGTGGCTCGTCGGACAGGAACGTGGGTAGCCTATAAATAGCTGGACCGACAGTGTTTTTTTGATAATGTGAAAAATCCGGGATATTTCCACCTGAATTACCCCCATGGCCAAATGTAACTTTTGTAAATGTAATTTGTGTTGGGATTTCTACAGAAAATTAAAAGGAAGTGTGTTTCTGAATCTCTCTCTCTTTTGTCTTAAGCCTGCTTAGACTGATTGTGGTTTCCAGTTACCAAAAAAAACCCAGAAAGGGGCGCAAAATCTTTGCAAAAAATGAGAAAATGCCGCCACAAAATCAGACATTTTGACCACAAAAATCACAAAATTCCAATGCAAAATCCTGGAGGGACTGGCCTACAGTACCACACAGCGCGACTCAACCGCCACTTTTTGCTTTATGATTGAGCTGCGTCATGCCAATCCAAAAAGGAAAAGTGGCGGCAGAGTCACGTTGTTGACCTGTAGGCCTACCAGAAAACTGGCAGTGGAAAAGAGGCATCAGTGGACCAAAAAGTGAACCAACAACAAAAGCCTCAGTTTTGTTCATTTTGTTCATATTGAGGAGCGCATCACTGAACGGCTACTCCCTCTGGTCCCTTCAGGCTTTTATAGTGTGTCAGTCCGCTTTGTGATCATAACCAGTCCTCTAGAGCTCTCCTTAAGTGATTACAACTAGTCACAAGCGCAACTTGTCAGGACTCATAAGCGAACCGTGCTGAGACCATGTCAATAAGGGTCACTTCTGAGAGGACTAGGTACACTTTGGAGTAGTCACATATGGACAGAAAATGCTGAGTCACAGGTCTGAGTGTGCTGAAATGGCTGAAAGGGACCAGGTGTGAAAACTCAATGCACACAGGCTGACAGAGTGAGGCCTCAAGCTTGTCTCTGTGCACACTGGGCTACAGAGCAGTGATGACTGTCTGAGACACTCTGAGGAACACAACAGCGGGAGGGTGAAATGCTTAACCCATTTTGTCCTAAGCCCTTTTTGGGAAAGGGTGCCCTCTGCCTATTAAATCCTAAATATCTCAGCCTCTGAAGCACATATAAATATGAAATGAGTTACATTTAAAAGCCAGGGTCCTCATTTTGCCTTAGAATGTGCTCATTCAGCTTCAACCTAACCACATTTTTAATATAACGGCTCAAATCTCAAAAACCTGAATGCAGCGTATGTGTGCTTCCAGGACACAATGGGTTAATTCAGAGGGACCACAGCACAGCGAGGACTGAGTCTGGCTGTCGGAAGAACTGATAAGAGTGGAGGTGACACACGAGTGCATTCCTGCTGAAGATGCTGACAGATGTTTTATAACTCTCTGATGCATGAATGTGTCTGTTTGCATGTGTTACATTTGTGTTGTGTGTGCCATTAGCGACGAAGCTGTGAAGGCACGTGTTTTGTTTTGATAGTTTGAGACTGTGCTTGTTTACATGTGTGTGTACAAATGGGAATGTGTGTGTGTGTGTGTGTGTGTGTGTGCGTGTGTGTGAGCGTGTGTGTGTGCGTGCGTGTGTGGGTGTGTGTGGGTGTGGGCGTGTGTGTGTGTGTGTGTGTGTGTGTGTGTGTGTGTGTGTGTGTGTGTGTGTGTGTGTGTGTGTGTGTGTGTGTGTGTGTGTGTGTGTGTGCGTGTGCATACGTGTGCGCGCATGGGTACGCGCGTGCGTGTGTGTGGGTGTGTGCTTGCGTGTCTGTGTGTGTGTGTGTGTGTGTGTGTGTGTGTGTGTGTGTGTGTGTGTGTGTGTGCCTGAGAGAGAGTGTGGTGATTGCTTGATGCAGCTGCTGCAACTGCTACTGCTGACTCAGCAGAACTCATTGCAGGTCCTCTCTCTCTCTCTATGTCCTCTCTTCCTCCTCCTCTTCCTCCTCATTGCAGGTCCTCTCTATCTCTTTCTGTCCCCTCCTCCTCTTCTTCCTCCTCCTCTTCCTCCTACTCTTCTTCCTCATTGCAGGTCCTCTCTATCTCTTTCTGTCTCCTCCTCCTCCTTCTCCTCCTCTTCCTCCTCATTGCAGGTCCTCTCTATCTCTTTCTGTCCCCTCCTCTTCCTCCTCCTCCTCCTCCTCCTCCTCTTCATCCTCATTGCAGGTCCTCTCTCTATGCGCCTTCTTCCTCCTCCTCCCCCTCTTTCTCCTCACTGCAGGTCCTCTCTCTCTCTCTCTCTGTCTGTCTGTCTCTCTCTGTCTCTGTCTCTGTCTCTGTCTCTGTCTCTCTCTCTCTCTCTCTCTCTCTCTCTCTCTCTCATTCTCTCTCGCTCTATGTCCACTCTCCCTCCTCCTCCTCTTCCTCCTCACTGCAGGTCCCCTCTCTCTGCCTCCTCTTCCTCCTTCTCTTTTTTTCTCCCATCCTCTCTTCCTCTTGTCCTCCTCCTCTCCCCCAGCTCTCTGTCCCCTCCTCCTCCTCCTCCTCCTCTTCCTCCTCACTGCTGATCCTCTCTCTCTGTCCCCTTCTCCTCCTCCTCCTCCTCCTCCGCTTCCTCCTCCTCAATGCAGGTCCTCTCTTCTTCCTCCTCCTCCTCTTCCTACTCTTCCTCCTCACTGCAGGTCCTCTCTCTCTCTGTCCCCTCTTACTCCTCCTCCTTGTTTCTCCCTATCCTTCTTCCTCTTCCTCCTTCTCCTCTGTCTTTTCCCTCTCATTCCTCTGTTCTCTTTTTTTGTCACCTTTTTTGTTTTGTTGTTATTTTTGTTTTGCTCTCATCCCCTTTTCCCTCTACTCCGTCATCCCAGTGGTCCCTCTTTCTTTCTCTTCCTCCTTCTTCTTCTCCTCCGTTCTTTTTCCATGTCCCACCTTCCTTCGCCTCTTCCAGCATTTGCTTGGGTGGATGTGTGTCTGCATATGTATGTGTGTGTGTGAGAGAGAGAGAGAGAGAGAGAGAGAGAGAGAGAGAGAGAGAGAGAGAGAGAGAGAGAGAGAGAGAGTGTGTGTGTGTGAAGGCGCAGGCCTACTTTGTTGTGAGCAGGGAGCGTAATGTGTTTGTGCACATGGATGACCTTTTCCCCACTCTGCCACAGAAACGGTGACTGCAACAGCCCCTGGCCCCTAGTCTGCTCTCTCAGTACAGTCTCGCCTCTCTGCTGCTCAGCCCCATGGCCTCCAGCCTGTCTGCTGCCTCCCTCACTCTTAACACAGTCGGCTGCTTCTTAGTCTCTCTCTCCTGTCTCTCTGCTGCTCACTCACTAGTCTGTCTGCTGCTCAGCCCCTGGCTCTGTCTGTCTGCTGCTCACCAGAACTAGTCTGTCTTCTGCTCAGTACCTGTCCTCTGGCCTGCTGCTGCTCACACTCAATGCTTTCTGTTGCTGGTTAGCCTCTGTCCTCCAGTCTGTCTGCTGCTCAGCCCCTGGCTCTGTCTCTCGGCTGCTCACTACTCTGTCTGCTGCTCACTAGTCTGTCTGTCTGCTGCTCACTACTCTGTCTGCTGCTCACTAGTCTGTCTGTCTGCTGCTTAGCCCCTGGCTCTGTCTGTCTGCTGCTCAGCCCCTGGCTCTGTCTGTCTGCTGCTCACTACTCTGCCTGTCTGCTGCTCACTAGAACTAGTCTGTCTGCTGCTCACTACTCTGCCTGTCTGCTGCTCACTAGAACTAGTCTGTCTGCTTCTCACTACTCTGCCTGTCTGCTGCTCACTAGAACTAGTCTGTCTGCTGCTCACTACTCTGTCTGTCTGCTGCTCACTACTCTGCCTGTCTGCTTCTCACTACTCTGCCTGTCTGCTGCTCACTAGAACTACTCTGTCTGCTTCTCACAACTCTGTCTGTCTGCTGCTCACTAGAACTACTCTGTCTGCTTCTCACTACTCTGCCTGTCTGCTGCTCACTTGAACTAGTCTGTCTGCTGCTCAGCCCCTGGCTCTGTCTCTCGGCTGCTCACTAGAACTAGTCTGTCTGCTGCTCACTACTCTGTCTGCTGCTCAGCCCCTGGCTCTGTCTCTCGGCTGCTCACTAGAACTAGTCTGTCTGCTGCTCACTACTCTGTCTGCTGCTCACTAGAACTAGTCTGTCTGCTGCTCAGTACCTTTCCTCCAGTCTGCTGCTGCACACTCTCAATTAGGGGTGTAAATAAGAATCGTTTTGAACCAATGCATCAATCCTACAGCTGGCGATCCAATTAATCGATTCTTCCACAATCATCCACAACTGATTTACACCACTACTCTCAATACGATCTACTGCTGCTCACACTCAATGCTTTCTGTTGCTGGTTAGCCTCTGTCCTCCAGTGTGTCTGCTGCTCAACCCCTAACCCGCGGTCTGTCTGCAGCTTTCTAGCCTGTCTGTCTGCTGCTAGAGCCCCACTAACATTCCAAACACTGACTCTATGCATTGACGTGACAATAGGCATGTAAGACACTAATGATGGATGCAGTTGTACGAAGGTAAACCAAACTTACCTTCCAGGCCCTGTTCCACCGCAAGCAGGACGTCTTCCATTGAGGGGCTAGCCCAGTCCTGAGCCCTTGTCTTGACCAGCTCTCCTCCAAGTACACTCGGTGGGGTAAAACTCACAGACACATACATAAAATAGCAATGTTCCACAGTACATCCACAAAAGGCCAACAAATCCGCAAGCCAACGGCCAGTCTCTGAACACCTCGTCTGAGTATGCTAGCTGCAACGCCAACCACATAAACCCAGCGTGCGAGGCCAATGCCTCCTCCAGTGCTCACCTATTCCCCAGCTGGTTCTCAGAGTGAGCTTTTGACCTACGACCCTAATAGGCCCAGAGACC
>NC_085860.1:46559202-46564202 GCF_034702125.1 Engraulis encrasicolus | reverse complement strand
CAACATTGCTGTGACATTACAGAGAGCCAGAGTGCTGCGCTAAGGGGTTAATGAACGTCAGGTAGTTTTAATTGTTTGATGAATTATATCTTGGAAGGATCCGTCTGAAGTGTAATTTATAACTCCTAGACTTGTCATGCAATGAGTTCCATTGTAATGTGGCAGAAAAAAACGAAAGGTCGATTGGAAATCAGGATTACCCAAAATGTGCGGTGGTGCAACATTTGCGGGTGCGCGAACCACATTAAAATGTGAAAGGGGGTGCGCGAGGAAAAAAGTTTGGGAACCGCTGCCCTAGTGGAACACATATCCCTGGTTGGGAAACACTGTCCTAATATAACTCATCAATGATTTTCCTTCCCTCTTCCATCTCTCAGGCTGACTAATTCCATTTTCTCTACCTCTTAGCCATCCCTCTGTTTCTCCTCTTCTCCTCTCCCTCTCTTCACTTCCTCCTGTATCCCTCTCTTCTCTGCTGACTTTTAATCATCATCCTTCTTTTGTCTCTCTTTCTCTCTCTCTCTCTCTTTCTGGTCATCTCTGTCTCTCTGTCTCTCTGTCTCGGTCTCTGTCTCTGTCTCTCTCTCTCTCTCTCCCTCTTTCTCTCTCTCTCTCTGTGTCTCTCTATCTCTGATCCTCCTCCTCTTCTCTCTCCCCCATAGAGTGCTCTCTACTCTAGCTGTTGAGGGTCTTCATGTTTTCCGTCCATGTTGTTAAATGGAGGCGAGAGAAGGAAGAAGAGAACCCATTAAAACTGAACCCAGTCCTCCTTCACAGCTGCTGCTGCTGTGTGTGCTGCAGCCTGCAGGCCTGTGTGCTGTGGTCTTGTGCCTGAAGAGAGGCTTAATGAGAATACCCAAGGACTCGCTCTGCTGTGCTTGTTGTCACACATACACACATGTGCACAAGTGCACACAGATGCATGTGCGCACACAAACACACATGCACGCCACGCACGCTCATGCAAATGCGCAGAGACAGAGTACATAAAAAGATTCTAAGCTCCTTGCCTCACACATACGCACGCACACGTGCATGCGCACACACACAGACAAACACAGACACACACAAACATACACACGCACTTCAGCATTACAATGAAAGAAAAGCCTATTATCTCTTTTCTACTCAGACAAACAAACAGGTGAGTTTTTGTCTGATGGCTGGCCTTTCTATTCCCCCCCTCTCTCTCTCCTTCCTTCCCCCTCCAATCTGACTTTTCCTTTTCTGCCATTCAAGTGCTGTATTAGATCTCATTCACGTCGGCTAATAGCCTCCTCCATGCAGCCACCCCCAACCAACCCCCCATATTGTGTCATGTCTGGCCCTGATGATCACCTCCTGCTGGCTCCCAGTCCTCCCCCCTTCCCCTCTCTATCCCAAACATTGGATCTCATCCACACCTGCTGCTTGGCTAATGGGCAGTTCCTCTACACCCAAGTCTTCCCACCCCTTCCCCTTGTGATGTCCGCTCTGGCTGTGTTGTCATGGGGGGAGGGGAGGGCAGCTTGTTGGGCCAGCTCCCCTCTGCTCCCAGTTCGGACCCCCTATACCCCCTCTACACTCACAAACCTCTCTCTCTCTCTCTCTCTCTCTCTCTCTCTCTCTCTCTCTCTCTCTCTCTCTCTCTCTCTCTCTCTCTCTCTCTCCCTCTCTCCCTCTCTCTTTCGTGTTCTTGCACTCCCTCTTTCATTCTCTTTCTTTCTCTTTCTCTCTGGGTAGTCTGCACCCCCTGGGACCCCAATATGGCCGTTGGAGTCATGTCTGACCCACATGTCCCCAATGTCCCCAAAGCTCCTTATTGCTATTCATAGGTCGCACGGTGGCCAATGGTGATTCGTCACGGCTGGTGTGGAGGACAGTAATCGATCTTGCCTTGTGTGTGTGTGTATGTGTGTGTGTGTGGGTGTGTGTGTGTGTGTGTGTGTGTGTGTGTGTGTGTGTGTGTGTGTGTGTGTGTGTGTGTGTGTGTGTGTGTGTGTGTGTGTGTGTGTGTGTGTGTATGCGCGTGTGTCGTTTCCTCTGGCAATGGTGTCCGAGGATGATTACATAATGGGCGTTAATGTCAGCTGTCAGTTCATGTGACAGAGGCCTGACAGAGGTCCTTCGAGGACTGTGGAATGCAGTGTAATGAGGATGTAAGGGTTGTTGGATTGATCAATCACAAATCGAGATAGTGACGAAAGGGTCGATCTCAATGATCAGCCTTGGGCATATTTGGGCAGTTGATAACTAGGGGTCGACGGATACAGGTTTTTTAATGGCCGATGCGATACAGATTTTTTTCCCATCACCCTTGGCCGATACCCGATTTCCGATACCCGATATTTGGGGCCGATATGCGTTAAAAAAAAAGGTTAAAAAATGACAAATATTCTAGGTCTCAAGTTAAAAATAAACATTCCTTTAGCATTATCAAATTGAGGTAGAACTTGTAACATTTAAACACCCACTCTAACAATCAAGTAATGTCTAACAATCAAGTAATAAAAAAATAAAGTGTCTTGGTGCTTTTAAAAAAAAAACGAATGACATAAAATAATAAATATTGCGTATCGGCCAAAACCACATGCGTATCGGCCGATACGATACACTTAAAAAATGCACATATCGGCCCGATATCAGACCGATATATATATCGGTCTATCCTTATTGATAACACTGATGTCCCCTCATTTGGTGTAATATTTATAAAAAATGACTTGAAAATGTCCTTTGTATTTTGATTGGTTGTTGGGTTATTTGTTTGGTTATGGGATGGTGACATGGGGGAAAAAAAAACATGTAGTCAAGCTAAGAAAAATCATGCACATCCATCTCAATACCATTGGGTACTGGACTAAATAAACTAAATTGGAGCAGCAAAAATTAAGTTTGCAACTCTAGTCTACCTCTTTTCATAACAAATGGTGAATTGCAGTCTTTTCTAAAAAAATAAGTAGGACTAATATGTGCGATATGTCTTTGCCTTCACAGACATGCTTCAATTCAGATGCTCTCAAATTCAATATTTTCTGAAATGGGAAAATGCACCGTAGTCATTTATGTCACATATTCCACTTCAGTAAATGATAAATTTCCGCAACACTGTTAACTTAATGCTCCCAGTTGTTTAATGGCACGACGTTTCGGACTTAAGTCCTTCTTCAAGTGCAGCAAGCTGCAATACTAATCATTGCTGAAAAGACTTCACTACATCATAACAACATTGCTATGACATTACCGAAAGCATTATGTAACAGATTCAGACTTGGTCATTACAATTTGGGTGACAGTAAGTTTATAACATAGGCTCTGCGGATAGGGGTTAATTACTACTCCCCAAGGATCCAGCTCACTGTTGTGATATATTTATTGTTTATTAATATCGTTACAGTGTTCCTGGTTTTTCCCTTCACTGTTCATAGTTTGTGCAAAGCTTTGCTGTGTATCATCTACCTGTGAATATTGTGCGTTGTTAATCATTACTCTCCAGCACTGTTTTGATATTTTCATTATTTATTAATATCGTTACAGTGTTCCTTGTTTTTCCCTCTCAGTTTGCACAAGGCTTTTGCTGTGTACCATCTAAGTGTGAACTCATCTGCAAAGCTCATGAATAATGAACGAGATGTATAAATAAAAAACAACTTTGAATGGGAACTTACTCAGCAGCTTATTCAGCAGCTGGCCTCGGAATTATGGATTCCTGCAAAAGCTTCGGTGTCCACAGCCCAGCGCTGCATGATTGTGTGTGTGTGTGTCTGTGTGTGTGCGTGTGTGTGTGTGCGTGTGTGTGTGTGTGTGTGTGTGTGTGTGTGTGTGTGTGTGTGTGTGTGTGTGTGTGTGTGTGTGTGTGTGTGTGCCTGTGTCTGTGCCTGTGTCTGTGTCTGTGTCTGTGCCTTTGTGTGTTTTTATATTGTGTGTGTTTGTATACAGGATATACATCTCACGCCACTAGAGCTTTAAGATTTATTGATCTGATCATAATGTGTTATTGGCATTAAAACTCTCAATCATGATCAACCATGATGATCAGCCTTAGGCACATGTAATCATTCATAATTCAGAGTTCGGAGTTCAAAACTGATTTTCGTTGTTGAAAAAAAAAGTTACAAAATAAATTGTGTGGCAATAGTTTGTGCATAGCGATGGGAAAACCCTATCAAAGACCGATTTCACTCAGGATGCCCTGAAACTAGCAGCATGGAACCACATCACCCCTTCACACTAAGCAACAGCTGATGGAGGAGCAGCTGCAAGTGATGCAAAGCTGCTAAACGATGCTGGAGACGGGTGGGGAGATGGAGGTGTGTGTGTGTGTGTGTGTGTGTGTGTGTGTGTGTGTGTGTGTGTGTGTGTGTGTGTGTGTGCGTGTGTGTGTGTGTGTGTGTGTGTGTGCGAGTGTGTGCGTGTGTGTGCGAGTGTGTGCGTGCGTGCGCGCGCGTGCGTGCGTGCGTGCGTGCGTGCGTGCGTGCGTGTGTGTGTGTGTGTGCATGTGCATGCGAGAGAGAGAGAGACAGAGAGACAGAGAGACAGAGAGAGAGTGTGAGTGTGAATGCGTGAGTAGTGTGTGAGATGTAGAGAGCTGCTAAATGATGCTGGGGAGAGAGGGGGATGGGCTGGGAGGAGGGTTGCCCTGTGATAATGTATGATGCTGGAGAGAGTAGGAGGGAGGGGGAGGGGGTCCCTTACAATAATAATATGAGGGAGTCACCATGATCAAACATGAGTGCTCTATTTGTCGTAAGTAGACAGTTCCGGAGGGGAGGTGTGTGTGTGTGTGTGTGTGTGTGTGTGTGTGTGTGTGTGTGGTGTTGTGTTGTGTTGTGTTGTGTTGTGTTGTGTTGTGTTGTGTTGTGTTGTGTTGTGTTGTGTTGTGTTGTGTTGTGTTGTGTTGTGTTGTGTTGTGTTGTGTATGTGTGCGAGTGTCCCCTTTAATGGTGTGGAGAGTCACATGATGAGAGGAGAGTGAGGAGGGGTGGCGTGGGGTCGTGAGAGGGTTGATGGCGTGCCGCGTG
>NC_085860.1:46551702-46554202 GCF_034702125.1 Engraulis encrasicolus | reverse complement strand
CCACACGTAACATTATTATATCACATCATTTATCACCAGCCATAATACATCCATGCGTTAATAACTAGATTGCTATCCCTTTTATGTTGCTTAGGGGGGAGAGAAGAAGAGTGGAATAAAGGCAGAAATGTTTAACATTGGGGGTGCTCTGTGGCGCAGTACGCTAAGCCCCCCACATTTGGGCTTGCATGCCCACGGGGACCCCGGTTCGAGTCCAGCCCCATCTCTCTCCCCCAACTATTTCCTGTCCACTTTCATAATGTCCTGTAATAATAAAGGCCAAAGGGCCCCAAAAAATCCTTAAAAAAAGACATGTTTAACAGTGAAGAACACTGCATTAAAATGAATAACATTTTATCACATACCGTGTTTCGCTGTTTAAAGGAACAGTCCACCCTTTTTTGATTTTCACATATTTGCAGTATTTCCAAGTATTATTCATTAATCATTTTCTTCTCAGTTTTTTCAGTACTTAGATTTATTGGATCAGAATTATTAGCATAGCTTAGCATAATCGCTGGAATGAAGCATCAAGCCACAAATGTTCATAGGACAGGATTAAATAGCTGTTTTGCACTCTGGTACTTTATACGTATATTTGATGATGTTTTGTTTGCCCCCATAGACTTGCATTGCTACGCTTAATTTGACTATACTGTTAAACTAGGTAACGGAAACACAAAGACGAAAATGATATGCACATTCTGAATAATGCTGGGAAATACTGCAAATATGTGAAAATCAAAAAAAGGTGGACTGTTCCTTTAAGTTCAGTAATACATTTACGATAGGACTGGTTTATTACAACAGGCTCTATTCACGTCACAAACAAAACATCCTGGGATCTGACTATTGAAATACTGGTAACACTTCATTTTAGGGATACATCTATAAGCACTAATACATACAATGTTAATGCCTGCATAAGTAACTTGTAAGGCATGTACTAACCAAACGCTAAGGCCTACTAGGTCCTTACTAAGGTTAAATTGGTAATAAATCTCTTATTGTGCATGGACATTGCGAATACATGCCTAACAAATGTTTGATTTTGCTTAGTACATGCCTTACAAGTTACTTATACAGGCACATTGTATGTATTACTGCTAATACCTATAGATGTATCCCTAAAATAAAGTGTTACCGAAATACTTTATTTGATGTCACGTACAGTACAATAATATTAATTATTTATGAAATATTCCGGTTGAAAAAGCTTAACATTGAGATATTACCAATATTCATCACATACTTTTCACAGTTTATTATCTGTAGTCCTGTCTTCATTTTATGGAGTAAGAGGTCAAAAGAGTGAAAGCAAAGATAGAACCGCATGGAAAAGAACAGCAGGACGGGGAAGCAGCAGACATGATTGGTGGAGAGAAAAGAAAAGAGAACAGAACTGTTGGAAGGACGGAGCAAAGGATGATAGAGAAGTGCACCATGATTTATATTTTGTGTGTGTGTGTGTGCGTGTGTGTGTGTGTGTACGTGTATGTGCGTGCGTGCTGTGTGTGTGCATATGCGTGCGCGTGTGTGTGTGATGCGTGATGGAGGGTTTGCGTGAGTGAGTGTGTGCCAGAGATGTTCTCAGGTGATGCACGTTCCCTTCCTCGCAGGACTGCTGACAGGACACAGACACAGTCACCATCTCTGGGCAGCAGGGCAGGGAGAGGGGAGGGAGGGTAGTGTACAAGCACGCACGCACGCACACACACACACGCCCACCACAACCCCAAGCTACACACACACAGTCACCATCTCTGGGCAGCAGGGCAGGGAGAGGGGAGGGAGGGTAGTGTACACGCACGCGCACGCACGCACGCACGCACGCACGCACACGCACACACACACACACACACACACAGACACACACACACACACACACACACACACACACACACACACACACACACACACGCCCGCCACAACCCCTAGCTACACACACACGCACACACACACACACACACACACACACACACACACACACACACACACACACACACACACACACACACACACATACAGTACACACACACACACACAAGCAACTCTAATGGCTGTGCTGATGCACACACAGCAGGATAAAGGAAGGAGAGTGGAGCTGATGATGAATATGCATTCTCTACCATAACCTCCAGCTACACACACACACCCACTTACACACACACACACACAAATGCACGCATGCACACGCACACACACACACACACACACACACACACACACACACACACACACACACACACACACACACACACACACACACACACACACACACACACACACGCACAACCCCTCCATCCCCTTCTGTTGTCTGTGCCTCAGACCTTTGAGTGGAGTCCAGATTTTATGTGCAGCTAGCCTGGGAACCGTGTGTGTGTGTGTGTGTGTGTGTGTGTGTGTGTGTGTGTGTGTGTGTGTGTGTGTGTGTGTGTGTGTGTGTGTGTGTGTGTGTGTGTGTGTGTGTGTGTGTGTGTGTGTGTGTGTGTGCGTGCGT
>NC_085860.1:46504202-46544202 GCF_034702125.1 Engraulis encrasicolus | reverse complement strand
AGGATTGTCATACACAGGGGCAGTCATGGGTGAGCGGTTAGGGCGTCAGACTTGCATCCCAGGGGATTGTCATACACGTGAATAGTCAAAATTTAAACGTAGCAAAGAAAGAAAAAAATGTAACGGTCTTGTCCTATGTCACCTTGAATAATGCCCCCAGCGGTAGAGCTACCATTGTTCTCTTGGACTCCACACATGCATGTACAGTAGGCACACGACACATGCGCAGGCAGGCAGGCAGGCAGGCAGGCACGTACGCACGAATGTATGCACACACGGGCAGTCATGGGTGAGCGGTTAGGGCGTCAGACTTGCATCCCAGAGGTTGCCAGTTCGACTCCCGACCCGCCAGGTTGGTGGGGGGAGTAATCAACCAGTGCTCTCCCCCATCCTCCTCCATGACTGAGGTACCCTGAGCATGGTACCGTCCCACCGCACTGCTCCCCATGGGGCGCCACTGAGGGCTGCCCCCTTGCACGGGTGAGGCATAAATGCAATTTCGATATGTGCATATTCACTTGTGTGCTGTGGAGTGCTGTGTCACAATGACAATGGGAGTTGGAGTTTCCCAATGGGCTTTCACTTTCACACACACACACACACACACACACACACACACACACACACACACACACACACACACACACACACACACACACACACACACACACACACACAGCCCCAGCTCCAGCCCCAGTCCCATCCCTAGCCTCCCATAGGGTGGTGTGTTTGAGTGTGCTGTGACTGGGAGGCATTAAGCGTGCTGCATTATTGATGATGAGAGCGTTACAGAGCAGCGGCCGCAGCGGCAGGCAGGCGAAGCGAAGCAGGCGGACAGCACACACAGCAGCACAGCCCTCAGGACCTCCGCATGGCAACAAGTGATGAAGGAGGTCTGGAGACTGGGATGGATGGAGAGAGGAGAGAGGAGAGAGGTGTCTTGCCCTCGGGACCTCACCATGCCAACAGCTGATGAAGGAGGTCTCTCTCCCTCTTCTCCTCATCCTCACAGCACAGCGAGAGAGAGAGAGAGAGAGAGAGAGAGAGAGAGAGAGAGAGAGAGAGAGAGAGAGAGAGAGAGAGAGACAGATAGAGAGAGAAAGAGAGAGAGAGAAACTGGGATAGATGGAGAGAGGGGGCTTGCATTTAGGACCTCACCATGCCAGCAGGTGATGAAGTAGGTCTCTCTCTCTCTTCCTTGACCTCCCAATACAGCCAGTGAGAGAGAGACTGAGAATTCCAGGAATGCAACCACATTCGGAATGAATTAGGAGTTTACATGCACAAACTGCGTCCCTTATAGCAAACCCTTGAGCAAACTCAGAGTGGGATGGCTTACCAAGATTATTTTAACAGCAACGAAACCCGCATTCATGGGAATCATCTCCCTTGTTCTTCAACTTATGAATTGTGTCACTCCCTAGCACTTTAAATATATATTTAAAACATGTATTTGATCTTTTATGGTTCCTGTCTGCTTTATCATTATAGATTTGAAGTGCTTGTTGAATGGATCTGCCTGATGAGAAAAAGCTGGTTCATTGTCAAGGATCTCGCTCAAGGCTCTTCACTTTAAAAGCATTTTACAGACAGAGAAACACACGCACGCACACACATACACACATACACACACACACACACACACACACACACACACACACACACACACACACACACACACACACACACACACACACACACACCGACTTCATTTTGGATTTTGGGGAAGTTGTCAGAGGATGTCCCATGGCAGGCTGTAACAATACACTCAACTCACCATTCGGTTTGTATCACGATTCATGGCCTACAGTTCGATACACCCCTCGATTTTACATTTACCAACATTATAATCTTTATGAATAAAAACTATGATAGTTCAAAGGTAGAATAGGTTACAAGAGGCTACAAATATTTTTTTAAAGTTTCTATATAATAATGATGATACTTGGGAGCACTATCACTTCATATCATGTGGCTGTTTTCTGGGCAGATGGGTATCAAAATGTTAAAAGGGCGTATCACGATACTGCCTCTTTGTATCACGATACAGTATCGTGACTCTGTGTATCACGATTTCTCGGTTCGATACAATATCGTTACAGCCCTAGCAGGCTCTTGTGGCAAGAGTGATGTGCGGACTGTGTTACTTTGTTTTTAATGGCTCATTCGTTCGCTTGCTCGATGCCTAATATTCCTGACAATAACATCACATCATGCATATTACTCGGGCCGGCTATTTGGCTGAATAATGCAGTAGAGAAAACATTATGAATTATATATGTGTGGCGAATGTGATGCTGCCAAGATCAGTTCAGTTCTGTGGCATTGTGGTGAGTAAAGTGAGTAAAGTACACTACTTTCCCTCAGGAGGAGGTAGGTCTGGGATAGAGAGAGAGAGAGAGAGAGAGAGAGAGAGAGAGAGAGAGAGAGAGAGAGAGATAGAGGAATAGTGGTAGAGAGGATACACTGTGGTGAGTGAGTAGAAAAACTTCCATCTTGAGGAGACAGGTGTGTGTATGTGTGTGTGTGTGTGTGTGTGTGTGTGTGTGTGTGTGTGTGTGTGTGTGTGTGTGTGTGTGTGTGTGTGTGTGTGTGTGTGTGTGTGTGTGTGTGTGTGTGTGTGAGAGAGAGGAGGGGTGTATTGATAAATTAATGGTATATAATCACATTGGAATAGAGGAAGGGGTTTATAGAACATGAGTTAAGGGGTACTCATGGTACGTCAAAAAGTCTTAGGGGGTACACAAGACAAAAAACGGGGGAACACTTCACTAGACACCTATCATTCTGAGACACAGGCCAAATCCAAACTGTATATTGCACAGTATTTGACACCCTACTGTAAATGTACTTCACTATGTACAACATTTTGGACACAGACAAGCTGCCTTGCTACTACCTGCCTCAATGGACAGACAGAGAGAGAGAGAGAGAGAGAGAGAGAGAGAGAGAGAGAGAGAGCGAGAGAGAGAGTTGGGTTGGGTTGGGTTGGGTTAGATTATGCGGCTGTCAGATTTTGAGGTGTTTCACAATGCGAGGCATGAGTCATTTTGAATATGTTTCTTCCATATTAATCAGTTTTTTAAGTACTCTGCAGTGTTGGGAACTTTCCATTGCAGATATACAATATATCATATCCTGAAAATGAGGGATGGGTTCATTGTGTGTTTGCATGCACACGCATGCACTCACATTTGCACAGACACAAGCACATGCATACACATACAGTACACGCATGCATGCACGCACACGCACACACACACACACAGACACAATTCACACGGACATCATTCAGAGCTCTCATTGGATGGTTAATCTCCACTGTCTAGGGTTGATATTGGATGGGTAGTCTGCCGACGACTGCCATAGTAACCAAATAGCTCAACAAACCGGTTCATCTCAACGTCTAAACGAGTGGCAAATGTAGACAGAGTTTGTCTTTTGTAGACTTTTTAGTTGTTGTTATGGCTGTGTTAATAATTGATAACCGGCCCCTCGGTGCATTTGAGCCAGTGTGCTATTGACCCTGTGGTTTGGCTAGTCCGTCCTGTGTGCTGCCTGCCGGCTGCCTGAACACCACGTTGTCAGGACTATGACGCACTATGAGCCCCTGGGCCAGACAACATGAAAGCCCCCCCCCCCTCCATGGAATGACGTGAATCCAAAAGTTTTGGGTGTTTCGCAAAGATGTTAGAGAGCCTTTGTTGTTGGGGGGTCAGGTGTTTCTCCCAGGAGAAAATGTGAAAGTATGGTTGTAAAAAGTGACATTTTAACACAATATGAGAAAATACTGTATTTATAGACCAATAATGAAGTGTTGGCTTGGGCATCAGGGCCTCCTTGGCTCTTGGGCCCTTGGGCCTGGGCCTGGTAGGTACATGCAGTAATCCGCACTTGCACGTTCTACACCATTCATATCTTGACTTGTGGTCATATTGTTGTCATTAGCATGCAGTAGAGGAATGCTTGGGCTGATTGATTTTAGATAATGCTGCTGTTGCACTTGTTGCCGTTGCAGACCATATTGATGGCGGACAGCACAGGGAGAGTGCTGGGGGATGGTGCGTGTGCGCGCGTGTGTGCGTGCATGTGTGAATGCGTGTTTATGAGTTTATGAATTTGTGTGTGTGTTTGTGCACGCGTGTGTGTGTGTGTGTGTGTGTGTGTGTGTGTGTGTGTGTGTGTGTGTGTGTGTGTGTGTGAGCACGCATGTGTGTGTGCGTAAGGGGTCTTTAGAGCTAGCTTGACAGGAGTAATGGTGATCGATCCTATTGGTTTTACACCGCATTCCACATTATTACGCAAATGACATTTTTCGCTGTTTCCCCAAATAATCAATACAAATGACAGTCGTCATAATTTTCAAGTCATCAGCCATTAGAGTACAATTAAACTTTTTTGAATGAACCTTCCAATGATAACGGTATTTTTTAAAATATTAAAAAACTTAAAATGCCCAAAATGCTCTGTTCCAAATTATTACGCAAAACAGTTTTGTAGTGTTGTTATCCAAATTTCTTTCTTTTTTTCCCATTTGCATCAAAACAGTGGGCATTTGGTACAATCTAAATTACATTTCAATGTTCAAAACTTGGTTATAAGCTGTAACTGGAATGCTGCATTTAACATTGAAGTCAATGGCAGGGCATTGCATGGGAATTGTGGAAGCCCAGATATCCTTGATGCTTTGCTCTCAGCTGTTTTTGTTTGTTTGGTCTGGTGACCCACACTTCACTCTTCAATATACCCGTAGATTTCCCTGCCACGTTTAGGTGCTTTGAAGGTGATGACGTTCTAACTCACCAGACATAACATCCCATTCGTTTTCAATGGGGTTTTATGTCTGGTGAGTTAGAATGTCGATACCACCAAAGCACCTACAGGTGGCATAGAAATCTACGGGTATATTGAAGAGTGAAGTGTGGGTCACCAGACCAAACAAACAAAAACAGTTGAGAGCAAAGCATCAAGGATATCTGGGCTTCCATAACTCCCATACAATGCCCTGCCATTGACTTCAATGTTAAACGCAGCATTCCAGTTAGTAAGAAAAAGAGCTTATCACCAAGTATTGAACATTGAAATGTAATTTAGAAGGTACCAAATTCCAACTGTTTTGATGTAAATTGGAAATTTGGATTACAACACTACAAAACTATTTTGCTTAATAATGTGGAACAGAGCATTTTAAGTTTTTTATTATTTAAAAAAAATACAGATGTCATTGGAAGGTTCATTCAAAAACTTTTTAATTGTACTCTAATGACTGATGACTTGAAAATTATGATGACTGTCATTTGTATTGATTATTTGGGGAAACAGCGAAAAATGTCATTTGCGTAATAATGTGGAACACGGTGTATATATTGTGCTCGAGCTTCAGCAAAACATGCACACCGGAGCCGTTGGCACTGCAGGGTTTTTTTTTTTTAGATTAACTTCTCTTTTCCTCCACCAACCAGCCCAACCAGTCTGCTCTGCTGACTGTCACACACCTGAGAGCGTACTCTTCATCCCTGTCAACTGGCTGCATGCTGGCGTCCGCTGAACATAGATGCGGCCCATAGGCTGTGGAGGAGACGCTGAGCGATGAGCATAGGGGAAGCTGGCTAATTAGCCCTAGCTGTGTCCCACAGCCCTCCAGGCTGCCTCGTCTGGAAAACCTCCTGACAGGAGCAAGGAAGATCACACACGTCCCCCGTTAACATGATGATGACTGAGGGTGCATTCCAATATGCGACCTTGCTTCCTCCACTTGTGCTTGTGGCATCGTACCAGGAAGTAATATGTCATGATGACATCACTGACAACAGCATTATGTAAGGGTTAACGTTCGGCGAGAAGGTCGCTACCGTGGAATAGCAGCACGACAGAGAGAATCTTTAGACCCCGACGCGGAGTGGAGGGGTCTTGTTCTCTCTGAAGTGCTGCTATTCCACAAAGCGACCGACTCGCCGAACGTTAACCCGCTTATTATATGGATATACTTAAATGATTCACACATGGCGGGGACATTTCTTTAGGCCTATTTAATGTTAAGTTTATTATAGTTTTTCATGTCAAAAGATTGTTGCTGCGCAAAACAAAACAGTGCCGTTGTGGAACACCGCTAGGCAACAGCTAGGTAGCCAGGACAACAGGTGTTGTCTATCACAGCAGCTGATTAGAGTCTTGTTGAAAGTCGCTTTAGCAGTGAAAAGTCTTGTTGCCATTGACAGCGGTCTGATATAGACCAACCCGTCCGTTATCGAAAAATAACAGACGTGCGAACGTTGGGGAGCCCCATTGAAATGAATGGAGCATTCGACCGATGACGTCACACCATATAATAAATTTCAATATCTCGCAAAAGCTCAATTCTTAAGTAGTTTTCTCATTTGCAAACTGGATGGTGAATGAATAATACTCCTCCAAAAGTTGTTGTGGCTCGACTGACAGCTGGGAAACTTTATTGTTTTCTCCACAGAGGAGGGGCCAGGAGGTGGGGTGAGGCCACAAGCACAAGTGGAGGAAGCAAGGTCGCATATTGGAATGCACACATAGCCTGCGGTAAGCAGGCACATAAGCAGCACTGACTGGATGACTGCACAATTCACAGTCGCACACGCATGCACACACGCATGCACGCACGCGTGCGCGTGCACACACACATTCGCACACACACACGCACACACGCTCACACACAGCAATGGAGCCTGGTTTCCTAAGACAGGCTCTGCAGTGGACAGCGAGACAGGGCTGGGTGCTACTGCTGCATAGACCAAAGTAAGTATTCTTAGGCTGCTACTTCCACACATCCACTCTCAATAGTTGGTCCCCTCTAGCTAGAGGGATTGTTACTATGCAGATTCTTGTGGTCTGCTTCCATAAAGGTGCACTGTGTAATATTTTAGTAGTTTATTTTTAAGAATTCATGCTGACCATTCACAAATGTTGCGTTTTTCACAAATACACATACTCCAAAACTCACTGTGCTTTGGTCATACTAGTCAATATTAGATTACTTTTGAGTAAATATTCATGAAAAGATCAAATTTGGCAATAGACAGCACAGTTCCAATGAGCAGCATACCGGTAGTTGCAATACTCTGGCCACCATCATAGTGTAACCCCTTAGCACAGAGCCTATGTTATAACCTCACTGTCACCAAAATTCTAATGGCAATATCTGTGCTCTCGGTACTGTCACAGCAATGTTGTTATGATGGCGCAGTTGAGTATTTTCAGCAAATAATGAATAGGCCAGTGACCCTATCTGTAGTAAAAGGCTACGATGCTTCCACACATTTACTTTCATTATTAGGGCTGGGTAAAATAATCGATTCAATCGATAATCGATCGATATCATTTAAAATTCACATAATCGATTCACAGGGCACAAAATCGTTTTTTTTTGCTCTTTTTCTTTTTGTTCTTTTTGTTTCATTTAGGTCTATGGAAAATACCCAGTAGATATTAGTCAATTAGGCCTAGGCCTACTTATTGCAAATTAGCAATCTGTTAACACTGTCAAGCCACAGCCCTTTGACATTTTTATATGAATATAGGCAACAGCATCTTTTGGGGGAAATTGCACCAAGAAGGGAACTGATTGAATCGATTCGGAGTGAATCGAATCGAATCAAATTGAATCGTGATTAATCGATTCAAAGCCCTAAGAATCGAAATCGAATCGATACAGGAACATGGCTGCAATACCCAGCCCTATTCATTATTTGGTCCACCCCAGCTAGTAGGACTGTTTCTACGCAGACGGTGTTGTGGTCTGCTTCCATATCGGCAAACAAATGATAAACCACATCATCAATATTAACACAGCCATCCATAATGCGCTTGGATAGTTCTTTAGTCTGGAATGAAGCCAACCAAGACAATTTGTTATTGAGCTGTCTGCATTTGCAGAGGAGAGCATGTGAGTATATATATGAATGTTCTCGCCACTGTTGTTCTCTCAGTCAGACTGAGTGTCTGCAGTGGGAGCTGAGGCACAACCTGAGCAGAATGCTGATAGCCCAGAGAGAGAGAGAGACAGAGAGAGAGAGAGAGAGAGAGAGAGAGAGAGAGAGAGAGAGACAGAGAGAGAGAGAGACAGGGACGTCAGATAGACAAACAGAGACAGAGAGAGAGAGAGAGAGAGACAGAGAGAGAGAGAGAGAGAGAGAGAGAGAGGGACAGGGACAGGGACAGAAGAAGAAAGAAATGGAGTGTCAGATAGACAAACAGAGACAGAGAGAGAGAGAGAGAGAGAGCGTGTGAGGAAGGGAGGTGGACAAAGACACGTAGCAAGATAGAGGTTTTACCCATCATCTCCTACTGGTAAATACACACCCAGTCAGACATAGGCTACTACAGCAGCCTGTCACAGCATGCCTGATACCTGATTGGACATCATGGCGGAGTATAAGAGGAGCCGTGTCCGTCTCTACAGTCTGTCACTTGGCATGACCTCTATTCCCACGTCTGTGTCTGTGTCTGTGTCTGTGTCTGTGTCTGTGTCTGTGTCTGTGTGTGTGGATGTACATCTGTGTATGGATGTACAACTCTCTGCGTGTGTATATCTTTGGGTGTAGTGTGAGAAGAGGAAATGTCTGTGCCCAAAATTAGCCTCTTTGCCCAGGGGACTACCGTCCTCCCCCTCCCGAACACACACACACACACACACACACACACACACACACACACACACACACACACACACACACACACACACACACACACACACACACACACACACACACACACACACACACACACACACACACACACACACACACACACACACACACACATTCTTCACTTGGTCTGCCATGTGCCGGTATGACTCCCGGTGGCTCTGAAAGCAGAAGGCAGTTCAGAGTAGCTAAGGTAGAAATTAATTTGTATTCTTGCCAAATGCTGTATTTAAGTGATGTAACCGCGGGGACAATAAGTTGTTTTTACCGTTTTAAAATTACTGATCATTTATAACACATGGCATCAGGGTGGGCATATGGAGTTGGCGCATCATTCAGACCTCAAGGTCAGTATTGTGTGTGTGTGTGTGTGTGTGTGTGTGTGTGTGTGTGTGTGTGTGTGTGTGTGTGTGTGTGTGTGTGTGTGTGTGTGTGTGTGTGTGTGTGTGTGTGTGTGTGTGTGTGTGTGTGTGTGTGTGTGTGTGTGTGTGTGTGTGTGCGTGCGTGCGTGCGTGCGTGTGTTTTATCTAGAATATCTATCAGGACTCAGCTTTCAGTTTACAGTGTCACATCTTACTGCTGCCTGAGCTGAGATGGAACAATGTGCATCCACTTTCCTTAAGTGCTCCTTCCAACACACACACACACACACACACACACACACACACACACACACACACACACACACACACACACACACACACACACACACACACACACACACACACACACACACACACACAGCATGGACACACACACACAGCATGGACACACACACACACACACACACACACACACACACACACACACACACACACACACACACACACACACACACACACACACACACACACCCACACACACACACACACTGTCTCTCTTCCTCCCTCCCTCCCACTAGACGACAAGTCCTGTTTTACATGCACTTCGCTTCCTCATTCCCATTCCTGAAAGGAAAGATTATGCTCCTTCAATTACCCATCCATACCCAAACAGTGTATTTCCCTTTCCCCCCAGGACAATGCTTGGCAGATTGTGCCACCACTCTTCGCCATTCTACTCTGCTCTGCTCTGCTCTGCTCTGCCCCCCTCATACCCTCAGCTGCTGGGCTGGGTGACATGAGTGTTGTATTTCCCGTCAGAGTGACATTGATCTGCTCTTCCTTTCTCCTCCGATATAAACAGATCAAGTCTGAAGACACCTCCTTCGAGTTTTCTCATCTGACATCATGATTGGGTTGTCTCTTGTGTCTTAGTTGGTGATCATAGTGAAGGACACAGTGTGAATTCAACGAGAGTACTCCAGGCCAAAATACAGTCTTCAAATTCGCATTGGGCCAAAACCAAAATCCGGGACAAAGTCGCGGGCTGACCTCAATATATATATATATATATATATATATTAAATGGGCTAAAATTGCGCATTCACATGTGTAATACTCAAAGGCAAATCTTATTCCCATATGTTAGCTCAAATGTGCCTGCCCAGCATATATTCTATTTGTATGAATGTGAGTGGGGCATGAATGGTCTGGGCTCACTTGTGTTAGTGTTGTATGAAGGCCAACTGTAATACACATTTGGAATGATATCGTGGGCCAAACAAAATGACTCCATGGCATCCCTGCTCTCGAGGAAGTGTTGAATGAACACTGCATTTTCACTCGATCCACTATTGTGCACTGCTACAGGTTGTCAAATGGATTTCATGGTCCAGGACCCGCAGCCTTGTTTATCACCCCAGATTGGTGTCATTCAGTGCCGTTCATGTACACAAGCGCTGAATGAGTCACCTCAGATGATGGGGGGCAGTTGATGACATATTGTGCCTGCGTACAGCTACATTGTGATGAAGCAGAGATGGATGATGTCAAGCAGAGACAAGCGAACAGGATGACCAAACAAACAAACAGAGGATATGGTAAATCAAATCAAATACTGCAGTTAGTGAATGCACTGGTTGGGCAGGACAGGACCTGATGTGCTGATTGGCCCTGTGTACACATATCTGTGATGTCACAGCAGTGGAGGCAGAGAGAGTAGAGAGAGAGAGGTTCCATTGGCCCATTGTTTCCGGGTTCTATTATTTCAAAGGAGAGGGGGGGGGGATCCCCCTTTAGGCAGACCTAGGCAGACCTAAGAACTGGTCTATTCAATGCTAGGAGCATTATGACACGCCCCTTTAGGCAGACCGGAACCTGGTCATGTTAGGTGCCCATAGCAACCTATTACATTGGCATATCTCTATACTTAAAGAATCTCTGGTGGAGGTGGGATGGATGTTGTTGGGAGTGATGTAAGAAGAGGTTGACCCACACCCTCCCCAGTGCCCTAACTAACTCCACTTTCAGTCTCAGCTCCTGCTTCAGCTTGGGCGGATGGGCGGATGACTTTTTTCCGTCCTTGAGTTGCGTCTGGGAAGGCTACAGTATGCTACTCCGCTCTGCTGTGCTCTGCTCGGAGCTGCGTCGTTTCCATAGCAACAGCAGTTGCCGTCATTGCTCTCTTCGCTGCCCCAGCTGTGTTAGTGGAGCATCGCCATGCATTGCACACCTCGATTCTCTACCTCTTCTCTCTCTCTCTCTCTCTCTCTCTCTCTCTCTCTCTCTCTCTCTCTCTCTCTACCTCTCGCTCTCTACCTCTCGCTCTCTACCTCTCTCTCTCTCTCTCTCTCTCTCTCTCTCTCTCTCTCTCTCTCTCTCTCTCTCTCTCCCTTCAATTTCTCTCTCTCTGTCTCTTCCTGTTTTTCTCTCTCTCCTTACATGTAGCTCTGTCTGTCCCTTTCTCTGTCCCACTCACTCCATTTCTTGCAGTCTGCCTTTCCTATCTATCTATCTATCTATCTATCTATCTATCTATCTATCTATCTATCTATCTATCTATCTATCTATCTATCTATCTATCTATCTATCTATCTATCTATCTATCTATCTATCCTTTTCCCCATTCTCTACAGCAGAGATCCCCAATCGTGTCTAGAAGAGATCTGTCTCTGTCTCTCTGTCTGTAGAGATCTGTCTCTGTCTCTCTGTTTTTACGCCACTTTCAAGCAGGAGGGCTCTCTGCCAGCCCTGGATCTGGATCTCACTCAGACAAACTATTGGAGACAGAACAGCACAGTCACTCTGACTGACAGCGGGAAAACTTACTGAAAAAAAATGAGCTGCCTGTGTGTGAGAGATTGTCACGATAGCAAAACTTCCGCAACGGTCCCTGCCAGACATACCCATGGCACTTTGAATTTTAGCCTGATATTGAGTGCGTATACATGCAGTTCAGTATCCCGAATATGAGGCATATCCCGGTTATGATCATATTCGGGATAAGGTGTTTATATGAGCACAGAACGTAATATCCCAGTCAACATTCTTGGCCGTTGTAGAATTCTCTGCAAATGCGTGTAGGTTGGATACCAGCGACAACGTTCTATGGGAAGCCCCTGTATCCGGGATAAGGTGTTTACATGCGGCAGTATCCCGGCTTCTGTCGGAATACTCCACCTAGCATATCCAGATTTCTCAGTATCCCGAATAAGGGCTTATTCGGGATACTGACGTGTTTATATGCTCAAACACAAATTCGGGATACTTAATATCCCGATCATATTCGGGATACTGAACTGCATGTATACGCACTCATTGGCAGACACTTAAGAAAATGATAGTGACAATTATACAATGTTGTTAATTAATTGCTACTGTTGCTAATGAGTTTGTTTGTGAAAGTGTTGTGTTTTACTGTCCCGGCTCAGTGTTTCTTCAGTTCACCTCTGTGCTATTTGTTTGGTGGACATTAGACATGTTATGTGTGTTTGTTAGCTTCATGCTCCCTGAAGGGCCAATTTGGTGATTGGTTGCTGCTGCTGGACACTATGGTATGTGACGTCATGGCTAATGTCCTTATCATAGTGTAGTACAGTGTTTCTCAAACTTTTCGTGCCATTCCCCCCTTCAGAGGAAGGGTGTCTGTTTGCGCCCCCCTCGAGCAAAATGGTTACGAAAATACAAATAAATAGGCCTTCGTTAAGGTTATTAGAGCCTAATATACACGTATATGGCCTATGATGTTAATACATTTCAATCAATAAATTAATGAATATATTGTGATTGTAAAGTGAATGTGTTGACTTAATGGCAAAGCAGAAAAGTATTAAAAAAGAAAAACCTTCTGACTTCATGCGCCCCCCCTCCAATACCTCCGCGCCCCCCTAGGGGGGCTTCCGCCCTACTTTGAGAAACACTGGTGTAGTGGAAGGCGCGCACATCCAACAGGAAAGCATCAGCAGGTGGCAAATAAAAAATGGCGCATGGAGTGGATCTGCACAGTGCTTGCAAAAGACTTTTTTATTAGGATTTATTAGGAGCAACGTTTCGACCATAGATCTTCAAAAAGATTGAAGATGCCTTGAAGATGCTTGAGGAAGATTTATGTTCGAAACATTGCTCCAAATAAATTAAGTCTTTTGCAAGCAGTGTGCACATCCTTTCCCACTTCTACTAATGTCCTTCTCATGCCTGGGCTTTGGCCCTGATGCGATTTACAAGTTACGTAAAGGAGCATTAAAGACTGCACAGGAGGAGCAGAAGAGACAGAGAGGAGGATCTGCTATGGCTGCATGGTCATAACAAGACAGGAGAGAATTAAGAAACACAGAGGAGGGTCCACTGTGTGGTCGATAATGATGTGGGAGATGAGAGAGACAGAGATGGCATGTTGCTACGATATGGTTGGTAATAAGGACCGGACAGGAGACATGGAGGAGACCGAGAGGGTCTGCTGTCGCAGCATGGCTGGTAATGAAAGCCAGGACAGGAAGGATTGAAAAGACGGAGATGACCCAAGGTTGCTGTATGTTTAGTAATAAGGACTGCACAGAAGACATGCAAGAGGCAAAGATGGCTCAATGTTGCTCTGCATGGGGTAATATAATAACAATGGGAAGAGATGAGACGAGAGACAGAGATGGCCTACTGTTGCTGTATGGACAGCAATAAGTTATAACGACTGGACAAACGAGACATGGAAGAGACAAAGAGGGTCCGCCATTGCTGTATGGGTTGCAATAAAAACTGGAGATGGGAAGAGAGGTGGGAGGGAGAGAGATGGTCCACTGTGGCTGTACGGTCGGTGATAAAGACTGCACAGCAGAGACTGGAGTGACATAGCCAACTTCTTGGTCAAGGGTAATAATGGAGGTAATGAGAGAGACAGAAGGGATCTGCTGCAGCAGTGTGAGAGGCCAGGGCCGGATTAAGAAGGGCCGGGGCCCCATGGCTACAGGTTGCTGTAGGCCCCCATGGGAGGCAAATTCTTAACAAAATCACATAGATGGTGTCAGAATTCCAAACCAAGAGGTGTATAAAGAATATTTAAAAGTTAAAACTTAAAAGATTTAAAAAGTTACACATCTTGTCACATTTCTCCAATGATGTTGATCTTCTCCCCTTTGGCCAACTGGGGGCCCCCTGGCAGGTGGGGAACCCTAGGCTGCAGCCATATCTAGCCTGTACGTTAATCCGGCCCTGCAAGAGGCAATCGAAGGCCCGCTAGGAGAGACAGAGAGGGTCAGCTGTTTCAACTCAAGCAGCAACAACGACTGTATTAGAGAGGCTATACGGTACAGGCAGATGGGGGAGAGACCGAATGGATCTGCTGTTTCAGTGCAAAGGCTAATAAAAGTCTATACGGGAAGAGATAGGGTTCCCTGCTGTTGCAGTGCAGTGTGGGGATAATAAAGTCTATTTGGGAACAGCAGCTACCTGTATACAGTATGGAAGACACAGAGTGTCCTTTACTGCAGTACACAGTATGAGCAAAGTCAAAAGTCAAAGTCTACAGTACTTTACTGTCTGTTCATTATGTAACAAACAATCCACTTCAGGTGATGGAAGTTGCGCCTCACCAGACAGGAAATACACTGTAAAATGGCTGGTAAAAATGGAATCGCTCTGTTCTTGTCTCATGACTACCACACACCAGAGAAACATTCTATTCTCTCCTTCCTGTAATCTCTCTGACCATACTGAGGAGGAATCGAGCATATCAAGCTACTGTAACACAAAGCAGAGGAGTAGTGTGTCTACCTTGCTAAGGCCCTGTTTGTGCAATTGGCATTGATGTTATACTGTGTGCCCCTGCTAGAGCCATTGGCATTGATGGCACATGCCCTTGTTTGTGTCATAGGTATTGATGGCATAAGTGTCGCCAGTGTCATTGGCATTGATGACACAAGTGTTTCCAGTCTGGTTGAGCCGACATCGTTATGAATTATCAGATGCTGTGCTAGTACCATTGACATTGATATTATTACGACTCAGTCAAATGCATGCAGAGTGGTAATGCAATGTGACTGTTGTTACAGCAGTATTGTGCAATGGCATGATGGTGCAAGCAAATTGCTAAGGCAGTTGTTGAACTACAGTTTGACGTCTCCCTCGAGCATCTTTGGAAAATAGAACCATCAGAGGAATAAGCTGTGTAAAATTGAGCAATAGAACAACCTCACTTCTTTATTCAGCTTTGGATGTGCACATTTGTTGGGGAGGTTGGAATCAAACTGTAAGCAAATCTTAAGTAAATATTGTATACATAAATATGTTCTAGGGTCCCCTACAAAATGTGAACTCTGATCTCCTGCACTTTGGACAACTCGTGGCTCGTCTTGCCGGCTGGCTTCTCAGTGCTGGGTAATAGGATCATTTTCAGTGCTCCTCACTGGTGCCCACTCTGGGCATTCCTGGCTGTTTTGGAGAGGAGCAACCTTGTGTGCAACAGGGTCAAAGACGTGCAAAATGGCATTGTCATTCAGTGTAACGGATACTTTCTGCTGACTGTAACTGTAAAAAACATGACTCTTTTTATTTTATTTTTTTCCCAGTGAATTCATGAAAGCCTCGGCTGTCATCCATTCACTTGAAACAATTTAAAAATCATGTTTTTTAGTGTTACAGTCAGCAGAAGGTATCCGTTACACTGAATGACAATGCCATTTTAAACGTCTTTGACCCAACAGCTCAAAACACACAGAGAAGCAGGAGCTGCACGTGGCACATCAGGCGTGGCTTCAGTTGCAGGCAGGTGGACCTTGAAAGTGTTCAGGCCTGAAGGTTGTTGAAAGATGCGTTGTCTCTTTTGTAGAGAGATGTCTTCAGTTCAAATCCTGATGTATGTATCAGAAGTTATTCATCTGGATAACTCATCTGGATAGTCTTTTTGTTTTTTAGTCATTGCCATTCTGGTAAAAAAAATAAAATCAAACTTGGAGGAGGGCTCCACAATTATAGTTGATTTTTTTTGTCACATTCCTTCAGACTCACAGGGACTAAACCTGTGGAAAACATTTCTCCATTAACCCATTGATGCCTGATGTTGCGTTGCGCAACATTGGCCCTGGTGCCTGGAGCGTCATTACGCAACATTCAGTCTCATGATATTTGAGACAACTTTATTAAAAATCTTTGTTTGTTTGAGATGATTGAACACATTCTACTGAAAGATGAGGGTCTCCACGTTTAAATGGCTTCTTATTGCATGTTTTTATGTGCTTCAGAGGCTGAAATATTTAGGTTTTTATAGGCTGAGGGCAGCTTTTCTTATAAAGGGCTCAGGCATTCAGCACCCTTTTCTGCAGGTGCCTTAGGCATCAATGGGTTAATGATTAATGCTGTTTTCACTGTTGCTATTGCAGTGACAAACAGATCTTATTTGGCCAGTATGTGAAATAGATCTGCATGTCTGCATGTAGACATTGTATGCACTGTATGTCTGCTGTAGGGGTGGTGTGAGGTAATGTTGATGTAAAAGTGTTGTGGCATGTGTTGTGTAGTCTACACCACAGATGCCTTTTAACCCAATTTGAGGGTTACACTGGGGAAAGGTTAGGCTTTAAATGATGTGCTGCTTAATCACCGTCTCACGCCTGGCTTGCTTACTGCTCCCTGCAGACTTGTATGGCACAGACATGATGCTGGATGTGTGTGTGTGTGTGTGTGTGTGTGTGTGTGTGTGTGTGTGTGTGTGTGTGTGTGTGTGTGTGTGTGTGTGTGCGCGTGCGTGCGTGCGTGCGTGCGTGCGTGCGTGCGTGCGTGCGTGCGTGCATGAGTGTGTGTGCATGTGTGCGTGCGTGTGTGCGTGCGTGTGTGTGTGTGTGTACGTACACATTACATCTTCCTGAAACTGATTCCCCCAGATGAGCAATGAGAGTCCTGATTCTTGCAGTGAGTGAGAAAGAGAGAGGGAGAGAGAGAGAGAGAGAGATGGTTTGTGTTTAAGGATAGGAAAGTGGAGACGTCTTGAATCTTAACTCGATAGGCTTGAGTGCTCAATGTCGTACACAATCACTGCTCCTAGGCCACACTGTTTGCTGCTCTTATCAAAGTGATTTTTTTCCCCCTGCTTCAAGTAAAACAGATTCATATCGAACGGTAGGCAGTGATTGTGTTCTCCTGCCTCAGTCAAAAGACGGGAGAGAAGCAATCGAGAGAGCAAATGAATCATAAAAAGAAAACGTCTCACCCAGAGCAGGGATTAAGACTTGACTATAAGTATTTGTCAATTAGAGCTGTAACGGGCGAGTTTAAATGGGAGAAAGAAACTCATTTGATGGGATTAAGGCAGATTTATGAGTGCCAAGGGAAGAGAGAGAGAGAGAGAGCGAGAGAGAGAGAGAGAGAGAGAGAGAGAGAGAGAGAGAGAGAGAGAGAGAGAGAGAGAGAGAGAGAGAGAGAGAGACCCTCAGGACACGTGCCCTCTTTCGGTGAATGCCTCCTGTCTCCTCTGTCTGTCCTTCTTTGTCTTTTCCCCATAGTCTCTCTGTCATTCTCTCTGTTTCTGTCTCCGTCTCCGTCTCTCTCTCTCTCTCTCTCTCTCTCTCTCTCTCTCTCTCTCTCTCTCTCTCTCTCTCTCTCTCTCTCTCTCTCTCTCTCTCTCTCTCTCATCATAACAACCACTTCTTGAAGGACTGTCTTTGTGTGTCTCCTCTCCTCCTTTGGCACCATCTGGGATACTGTAGGCTGAGGTGATGGGAGGAGCAGGGGTAAGGAGGAGAAGAGGAAGGGTGGAGGGGAGGGGTGACAGGAGGTGTGTGTGCGTGCGTGCGTGTGTATGTGTGTGTGTGGAGTTGTCAGGGTGACCTTGCTGCATGACTCTGCTCCGCACGCCCTGGCTACCACTGTCACTCGCCATCAAGTCATCACCGCCTCACCGGGGCAGAGAGAGAGAGAGAGAGAGAGAGAGAGAGAGAGAGAGAGAGAGAGAGAGAGAGAATGCGGACTGTAAAGTGGAGGCATGAGGATGACATGATAAAAGGAAAGAGGAGTGGAAGCCAGGGACAGGGGGAAGAGAAGAGAGGAAGGAGGGAGATAATAGCTGTAAAGGTGAGTGTACATCAAAAGCGGCCTACGCTACCCGAGGACGCGGAAGACGTTTCGCCATGAATTTGCTTTATTCGCTCTGGACATGGCAGTGACATGTTTGATTTAGCTAATCACGTAACGGCTCTGTCTTGTCAGCCTGGGACATTGGGAGATATGAACATTCCAATTGTTTTTTTGCCGAAACGTGTCACAGCTCATTACGATAATATAAGCTTGACTTAAATCGCTGAAATTTGCTCTGGTTGCTGAGGTAGCTTCGCTCATGGCGAATTTGCTTTGGTCGCTTTAGTCGCTGACCCTCCATAGATAAATAATGACTTCCATTGCTCAGGTAGTGTAGGTCTCTCTTGGTGTACACATACAGTAGCTTTAGAATGTGGGAGGAGGAGCGGAGGGGAGAGGAAGGGGTGCACATCAGAGATGACGGATAAAAAGAAAAAAATATCAAAAGGACCAAACTGTCATGAGGAAAGAAATAGGAGAAAAAAACAGGTGAAAAGTTTAGAATAAGAGACAAACACACAGGCCACAGAGGAGGACTGTAGATAAAACAAAGTGTGTGTGCGTGTGTGAGAGAGAGAGAGAGAGAGAGAGAGAGAGAGAGAGAGAGAGAGAGAGAGAGAGAGAGAGAGAGAGAGAGAGAGAGAGAGAGAGAGAGAGAGAGAGAGAGAGAGAGAGGAGTGGGCATGAAAAGATAAACCGACATGGTCGGGAGGGTCCTTGGTCCAGACGCCCACGGGAAGCAGTGGTCCAGATGTCAAGCTCAAGATGTGTGTGTGTGTGTGTGTGTGTGTGTGGGTGCGTGCGTGCGTGCGTGCGTGCGTGCATGTGTGTGTGTGTGTTCTAGACGTCATGCTCGGTAGCTCTCCTCTGCAAAGACACAGTGACAGGAGGCGACTCCCCATAGGCTCTGCCTGTCCTTTAAACACACACACACACACACACACACACACACACACACACACACACACACACACACACACACACACACACACACACACACACACACAAGCACACACACACACACTAGCACACACACTCGCACGTGTGCGCACACACACACACACACACACACACACACACACACACCTGTCCCTGTCCTCTGCACACCATCCACCTCCCCCACTCCTATACCTCCCCTGGTGCGGTTGCTAAAAAAGGAAAGTGAATGTCAGCATGCACCACAGCGTGGCGTGGCTGAAAGATACGGAAATTAAAAATTTACAGATTGAAGGAGGTATGAAAGTAATGCACCATAGCCTGTCCTTTCTTCATCCACCACCTCCTCCTCCACCACCTCTATCTCTCTATGGCTATGTTTATGTTTCGGCTTAGAAAACGTCATATAAACACTTCACAATTCAGAATTAAATGGAAGATCAAAGGGAACTCGACGGAACTATTTAATTCGGAATTATTTATTGAGAATTAAAAACTTCATGGAAACGTAGTGTGTCTCTCTATATCTCTCTATACCGCTCTCCTTTCTCTCTCTCTCTCTCTCTCACACACTCTTTATACACCTGTGATGAGGTACACTACACAATGTGCCAGATCCTTCCCTGGTCTGTTGGAACACGGTGGTTGCCCCTCCCACTCTCCCCTGCACCGTCCTCCCTTGTCACCACCACTGTCCTCTAGGGCTGCACGATTATGGAAAAACATCATAATCACGATGATTTTGGTCAAAATCATGATTATTAATCACGATTATTGATTTTTTGCAGATTTTGTATACGGGATGAGCAAAATAAAATGAATTGTAATAATTATGTAAAGGCAATAGCAGAAACACCAGCCTGTCAGTATGTTCTGGCTTCACGGACGCTCCCAAAGGTAGGTCACTATTGCCACGATTAAATCTCGATTGAAATCACGCCTTCGATTTCAAGATGTTATCACGACTTTCGATTATTTTCGATTAATTGTGCAGCCCTACTGTCCTTCCTTGACACCACCACTGTCCCCCGTACTGTCCTCCCCTCAAACCACCACTGTCTCCTGCAACTGCCCCCATGACACGCTCACTAGCCCTTCTACTCCTCATGTTCTGTCCTTCACACTCCCTCTTGGGCATTCTAGGCTCCTATGGTCCCCCAAACTAACTTCTACCTCTCTAAACACCCCCTTGCATCACCACTCAGCCTTTGTGCACTTGAAGAGTTCAAAATGCAAAAGCCTTTTTGTCATCATTTGTGATGAGTTTACAGAAACAGCTTCTACATTTACTTCAAAAATCAGTCCTCTAGTTTCGTTTGGGTTTGACTTGCTGTTCTTGATGATAACATTTAATGGGCTTGCTTGATGAAAATACTATTTAATAAAAATGACGCTTAGTTTAATTCTATGTCTCACAAGGTCCTTATCTCCTTTGCAGTCAGGGGGCCTGTACTCTTCTATTAGATGATTTACCTCTTAACTTAACCTGATGTAGTCCTGAACCAGCTTAGTAGTATAGGACCAGTTTGTTGAATGGTAGAAAGCATCCCAAAAGCTTGCTGACATACAGTAGGTTGACTTTCACCCCTGGTCTCTGAGTTGCATTCCTGACTACATTGTCCCCCCACTACACCCCCCCCCCACACACACACACACGNACGCACGCACGCACGCACGCACACACACACACACACACACACACACACACTTAAACACACACAGCATCACTCCCAGGCAATGACTTTGTGCACTGGGCACTAGAGCACTACTGTATGTTGACTCAAACTAACCTTCAGCAGAAGGTCTCCAGGCCTCTAGGTCACCTTGTCTCAGTCTCTGTCGGGCTGCCGTGGATCGGTATGGGCCCTAATCATACAGACACTTCCCTAATTTGGATCGTCTTTCATGCTTACCGTGCATTAGTGCTTTTTATAACGTCAAGCGATACCGTGCTGATGTATACATATAAGCTGTGTAAGGACTCTCACTCTGTCTCTCACTGCCCCTCTCTTTCTCTCTCTCTCTCTCTCTCTCTCTCTCTCTCTCTCTCTCTCTCTCTCTCTCTCTCTCTCTCTCTCTCTGGAGGACACTGAGGAGTCCTTGCATTGGAAAGCGTTGTCCTGCCTGCCTGTGTCTGGTTTCACACACCCTTGGCGCCCAAGAAGGATGTAGGCATTGATTTTAGGTTTTGGACTTTGTATTGTTCTTGTACTTCTGGAACTGGTACTCTAGGGTGGCTGCAGCGTAGCCTGGGCCCATGACCGTTGACTAAAAACACTCGGTAACACTTTATTTTAGGGATACATCTATTAGCACTAATACATACAATATGCCTGTATAAGTAACTTGTAAGGCATTTACAAAGCAAAATCAAACATTTGTTAGGCATGTATACGCAAATGTCTTGTTCACGCACAATAAGGGATTTATTACCAATTTAACCTTAGTAAGGACTTTGTAGGCCTTAGCGTTTGCTTAGTACATGCCTTACAAGTTACTTATGCAGGCAGTGACATTTTCTGTATTAGTGCTTATAGATGTATCCCTAAAATAAAGTGTTACCAACCACTCAACTACTTCATAGTGACATTGGTACCACTTAACAAATGTTCTTCTAGTAACTCCGTCTTTAGAAATGTTGTGACAGTAAGGCTATGATAGAGGCTCTGCATGGAGGGCGTAATGCTTAGGGAGGAAAGCTTTGAGATTGGAGGATCTCATCAGGAGGAAGAATGTGGAGAGTTTCTTACATCACAATTTGGAACTATTGACTGGAGACATTCAAACTGGGAGCACAGATGATGTGCTAGACCCGAGACACTTGTATCCCACTTCTGTCTTTGACTCTTTTACTATTGTCGGCTTTTTGTTCAACACAGCTTTCCTGGTTTGCGTTTAGGGCTTCTGTGCGCTTCCAGTTCTTTGTTCGTTTTTTTTCTTCTTCCATACACGGCCCCGTACTTGTAAGATGACTTGTAAGGACTTGTAAGATGCTTTGGATAAAAGCGCCTGCCATAATGTAAGGTTATGTACATGTATTTTGGGCTTGTCATATGTATGACACTAGTACCATTCTGTGACGAAGGGCTAGGGCAGGAATGGCTCAAACCCCACCCTTCTCCCTCTCTCCCCTCATCTTCTTAGACTGACAAGCTTCCCCTGGCTAAGCACTGTCCAGATAAATTGACCCGCTCTGCTCTATCTGTCTCTGATGAGGACAATCAAGTGGACTGCCACGCTCCCCCTCTCCTCCTGAATCAATGCTAACTCCGTTCATTAGCGCTCCGTCATACGTTTCACCAGCGAGCACTCTGCACCTGGAGTGAACTCCCCTTGGCATTAAATCGAGTTTGTTTTGCATTGGGGACGGCTGGCAGCCCCCGCTGTGAATCTCTTCTCTGTGAGTTAGGGGGAAAGCACCGGTTTACAGGTATTCCCCGATTTCCTCGATGAATGAGTGAATGAATGAATGAATGAATGATTGAATGAATGAATTAATAGGTTTGTATGGATTGATGGAATGATGGATGGATGGACAACTGAATGAATGAATGAATGAATGAAGTTATTGTGTTTCATTGGCAGTTTATTGTTAACCATTTCACAACCAGAGTCATTTACTCCAAAAGGGTGTCGCGCCTTTATGTTTGCATCGGCATCAGTGGTGTGCGAGTTCCTCCTTGCTGCTTCATTGGACAACCAGAGTCATGACATTAGGAAGCTTTTAGCCATTAATAGTACGGGCCTGGGCAGGGACTTCCTATAAAGTGAGGAATTGTCAAGTGGTGCCAATAGGCCGTGTGTTGCTTTATGGCTTTCCAATAATATTACAACGATGTTCAAACAATACCCTGTACTTCTGATTTTTAAAAGTTTGAAATGTTTCCCTGGCTTCTTCTGTGCTTAATTGGGTGCCACTCGAAAGTGTACTGCTACTAAAAAAAAGAACAGAGTACAGATTAGAAAGAGCAGCTCTTGCATTTCTTCAGACTACAGTGTACTGCTCCCTCTGGTCTTCTGATATTATATTGGTAGTGATACATCATGTGTGCTGTTGAACACATTTTTGAAAGATATTCTTAGTGGCTTGTGTGCTTTCATTGATAGGAAAACGGAGATTATGATGGAAAGTGAGTGGGGAGAGAGAGCTGCGGCAGGGAGGGGACATGAACCAGGCTGGACTCGAACCTGAGTTCCCATGGGCATACAAGCAAATATGTGGGCGGTGGCATAGCGCGCTGCGCCACAGTGTCCTGCTGTTGAATACTTTTTAAGGGAAGGAACTGAATGGAGATGCTGCAGACAGGCTTGGGCACCATGTTGGCAAGCACTGTGCTGTGAAGAGAGATGCAGTCAGACAGGACGTTTTACAGGTAGGCTACCACATCAGCCGCACCATGCAGGCAAATCAGCCTGATTCTGGAGTTCAGCCGGGGTGTCACTCTCTCTCTGTCTCATTCTCCCCCCCCCCCCTCTCTCTCTCCTTCTCTCTCTCTACATTTCTCGGCTTCTCTCTCTTTCTTCCTCCCCCCCTCTCCCCCCCCCTCTCTCTCTCTCTCTGTCTCTCTTCTTTCTCTCTTTGTTTTTCTCATTCTCTGACACACACACACACACACACACACACACACACACACACGCACACACACACACACACACACACACACACACACACACACACACACACACACACACACACACACACACACACACACACACACACACACACACACACACACACACACACACACACACACACGCCACTACCTTCACGGGGATAGACTATAAATAGAAAAAAGAAATAATAAAAAAGAGATTGCTCTGGAGTTTGGAGCAGTCATGGTCTATCTCGTCTCATCTTATCTTGGCAGGAAAGAAGTTGACTTTAAAGATTCACTAAAACCTGCAGTAGCCTCAGCAGTAGCCATCAGGCAGTCGGCTGGCTCGATGAGTTTCTAAGATGGATATATTAGATCAGCGTGCATGCCGCTCCACAGGCTGTGGTGTTATTATGCTAATTCAGACCTGATATAATGTGGCAGATCAATCATTTGGCCTTGAGGCGCTTGGCTACCGCTCCACAGAAACTCTAAAGGAAAATGAGACCTTCCTGAAGACTTGATGCCTTGACATTTTTTAATTTCTTCAGATATAGAGAAATTAGATCTCAATGAGTTTAATTTCTCCTTTAAAAGAAGGAAAGTGAGTAAAATTAATATTGTAAAAAGTTGCCGCACACTCTGCTCCATCTGTGTGGCATCTTCCCTATTTTTTTTTCGATTTTTGAATTTACAAGTGGCTAGCTAGCACCTCAGCAAAACTAAATTGGTGTGCGATTCATGTTTTTCTCTTCTAAAATTAATGTTGTGCCAATGAGGGAGTTGCTTGTCAAGGACTGATTGTTCCTGATGTTGTTGCTGCACTTGATTAGGTTAATGACTGTTACTCAGAGTCTATGTACTATAGGTGTCTAACTGCGGCCTTTGTGTTTTTCATTCTAATTATTTATTCTAATGCCACAGAGGAGATTTTTTTTTTTTTTTTTTTAGCTGACGCTTTTATTTAGAGCGACTTACATCTACTATTTTTAGGGTATTGGTTACAGTCCCTGGAGCAATGTGGGATTAGGTGCCTTGCTCAAGGGCACTTCAGCCATGGATGCAGGTGTAGGGAGAGGTCAGGTGGGATACGAACCTACAACCTCCAGATGGAAAGACCAACTTCCTAACCGTACTGTAATAACCCTAACTGTAATTTGCACACGGGTCGACACTGATGTTATCCCAATTAATGTTTTTGCTGCCATATCCAGAAGAAGAATGAAAATGTTTAATTTTGCTTTTTCAATTATATTGGTCAGACGACCACAGCACGAGGGGAGAAAAGTAGATCAGAATAGGTGTTTTGCAATTATGAGAACATGATTGCAATCAGGGCAACAGGAGGGGGTTTTGTCTCATCAATTCCCTAGCTGTTTCGTATACATGTACACACACACACACACACACACACACACACACACACACACACACACACACACACACACACACACACACACACACACACACACACACACACACACACACACACACACACACACACATTCTTACAGTAATTTGAGTATCTTTCTTTTGTCATCAAGAGATGCCGGGATGAGTTCAGTTCCATTTTGGGGGGTTAATTGGATATGCGGATATTTCTATGACAACACAGCAGGGGGCATTCAGACTGGGGTTTTATGTCCTGTCACTGCTGTCATATTACATACATTAACATCGGCCTTGTTAAGTCAATGCCAGTCTGAGACAAAAAGTGACACTATTTATTTTTTCCTTGGGGATAGTGCAAAAGCACATAGCACTATGCTGTGCTATATGTGCTGTGCCTTAGTTAAGACAGCGGTGGCAGGGGTTTCACTTGACGTTCTCAAAGCCAGATCAAACAGGCTAGATTTCTAAAACTGTGAATATTTTATTTCAGCTGTCCCCTTCACATTTTTTGTCAGTGTGAGAGGCATATCAAGCACAGTTCGTATTTCCAGATTATTCACGGTTACCCAATATGCAGAGAGTGAAACTTCTCCCCACTGCTCTCATTTTCCGCATTCAGATTCAGCAAAAGGGATTATGTGGTGTGCATTGCGGACATTCTGAAGTACGTAGAGGTCAGTCGGCGGAACACGAAGAGATAATCTTCGCGTTGGCCATTTCCGTGTTATAATCCCATCCTCCACAATATTGCCTCGTTGATTTGTGGTTTGAATTGGCAGTCAAGTGATTGCAGCGTGTATTCTTTCATCAGAAATTATATGGATTTGGATTGGCTGTCAAGTTTACCGAGTGTTGTCTTTCATGCGAGTTCAGTTCATTTTCAGTTCATGTTCATGATCAGAGTTTTAATTGGCTTGCTTTTTTTGTTGTATTGCTATTGGCCGTTCCTTTCAAGAAGATTGACAGACTGCTCACCTCTTTGCATTCTGATTGGCTACAACAAGGCCTCACCTCACCTCACCTCACCTCACCTCTTAACAAACTCACTTGCTCTTGTACTTCCCCACAAAAACTAAATCTGTCTGTGAAGCAGAAACTGCTGACTGTATGTCTTGATACACATCCGTGAGGTTTGTATTTCCTCCGCTTGTCGAGTTACATTACAGCAAGGCCATATTGGAGGGTACACAGAAGGGTAGACCTATACACAGAACAGAAGAAGGATAGACCTACAGTACACACAGTACCGAAGGATAGATCCACACAGTACAGAACGTACACTGCATTGACATCTTGTGGTGTGCTCTCTTCTTCATCCTGCTCCTCTTCCGCATTCTTTCTCACACACGCAAGTTAACAACAGTCCCTCCACCCTCCAATCACAGACAGCCCCCCCCACCCATCCACCCTCCTATCTCTATCTCCCCCCTCCTCTCTCTATCCTGGTGTGCCATGCTGTGTGCAGCCGTGATCAGTTTTTCCAGTGTACTCTCTCTTCTTTTTTTTGCTATTTTATATTTTTGCTTGAGAGGACAGTCGAGAGAGGGACAGGAAATGAGTGGGGAGAGAGAGACGGGGAAGGGTCGGCAAATGACCCGGGCCGGAATCGAACCCGGGTCGCCGGCGTAGCAGCCCAGTGCCCTACTAGGGCCCAGAGTACTCCCTTTTATTGTGAAATTGACTACTGGCTTGCAACTGACTGTGACTTTCACTCTTTCACTCTTTCTGTTACTGTCACTCTTTCATTCTCTCTTTTTTCTTTCACTTTTTATCCATTGGGGAAGCTGGGTAAAATGATGCCAGTGACGCCCTGCTGTAAACAACCACTCTCAGCATTACACTCCTCCACAGCTCCATCTTTGCCTGTTCATTCTCTCTCTCTCTCTCTCTCTCTCTCTCTCTCTCTCTCTCTCTCTCTCTCTCTCTCTCTCTCTCTCTCTCTCTCTCTCTCTCTCTCTCTCTCCCTCCTCTGTTCTTCCCACTCTGCTAAATGGCATGTGTGCTTGTCCGTCTGTCTCCTCTCTGGCTTCAGAAGATGAGCCAGGCTTCACTCTAGTAAAGACGCGTATGGTAATGCAATCTGCTAGACTCTGCTATGAAGTTGTGTGGAGCTACTGAAGTTCCTCATGATGAATGAGTTGCAAACCATGCAACAGAAGGAGTGGGTGTCTGTGTCTGCAGCATATGTGTGTTTCTCCCTCTTCTTCGCTCTCGCCCCCCCCCCTCTCTCTCTCTGTCTGTCTCTGTTTGTCTCTCTCTCTCCCTCCTGTCTCCTCTGTCTGTCCTTCTTTGTCATTTCCCCTGCCATGTCTCTCTGTCTTTCTCTGTCTTTCTCTGTCTTTCTCTGTCTCTCTCTCTCTCTCTCTCTCTCTCTCTCTCTCTCTCTCTCTCTCTCTCTCTCTCTCTCTCTCTCTCTCTCTCTCTCTCTCTCTCTCTCTCTCTCTCTCTCTCTCTCCCTCTAACAAAATGTACATCCTTGCATGTTTCTCATGATGCTATCTGACTGCTACAGCATATATGCTGTGAGGAGCATGTTCGTCTTTCTGCTGCATCAGCCCCTTTGGTGTCTTTGATGTAAATAGGACACAGAGTTGCTGAGAATACTGATAGCTCTGAACAGAAGAGGTGCTGAGGTTGTGGGGGCAGGGAGGCTTTAGGTATGAGAGCATAGAATACTGGCATGATTCTGTTGCTCTTATAGCCTAATGCCCCCTCAGAATGACAGCGATGCCTCTGGGGTGCCCCGAACCCTGCCAGCATGAGATTTCCTTCCCATGTTGCACTTGGCTTACGATGGACTGCCGATACGTAAAAAGCCTATCACATCGTCTTTCCCTCATGTGCTCAGTCCATAGCCAATCATCTTGTCTTGCCTGTGACTTGTCACTGCCACCATCCAATCCTATATTGCCCTTCTATGTTAGCCCTGTCCTTTCGTCCTTCCCCAAGCTACTTGTCACAGTTGCTGGCCTGGTTCAGTCACTTCTGTCTGTCATGATTATTGGGCAGCGTCTGCCAAATGTGTAGGAGTAGGTGGACAGGAACGCAATCAATTTCTGTCAGTTCCATATGCTTGACATTCAGAGGCAGTCAGCACATGGATGACATGTCAATCTGGCTGCCACCTCCTCCTAATCTGGAACACCAGTATGACAGTCAGCGCTTTGCCGAATTTGCAATCTAGACTCTGGAATCTGAGAGTGAGAAAATGGCTGACATTTGTGAAAAGTGCCTCATTCAGATTCGGGTCCCTTGAGGAAAGTTAAGGAGAATGGAACAAGACAGGCGACAAGGTACCTCAGAAGGACAATTTTCTCCTTTTCCCGCCTAATCATGTTTTCTTGTTGCTGTGTTGTTTTCTCGGACTAAAAGGGGATTAGTATCTTGTCATCTTCAGGCTTTTGTGAAGTCTGCAAGATATAATAGTCTGACGTGTCTCATCCCATTGAGAGTGGTGAAGTACGGGGCATTCATGGTCAAGTACTATCATCTTTGAAGGCCTTGCTTCGCTCTGCCTGTGCTGAGTTCTTTCCGTTCATCAGCCCAAAATCAAAGCTTTTTCACCATCTTAAAAGCAGCAGAAAGCCCTGACTTAGCCCGATGCAACTTTACCCCCTCAGAACTTGTATTTTTTTCTGCTTAGTATCACTGCATAAAAGATGAAATGAAGCTCTCTTTCTCAGCCAGCGAAATCAGGACAGGGAGCATTTAAAATTAGTTAGACTATACGTGGTGAATCCAGGGAGGAAAATAAGCCTACCGTGATTGAGTGTACGCTACACCACACTAGAAGAATTCTAGAAAGGCTGTTGTAGTGAAAGTGAAGTGAAAGCCCACTGGGAAACTCCAACTCCCATTGTCATTGTGACACAGCACTCCACAGCACACAAGTGAACACTGCACACTGCACACAACGAAATTGCATTTATGCCTCACCCGTGCAAGGGGGCAGCCCTCAGTGGCGCCCCATGGGGAGCAGTGCGGTGGGACGGTACCATGCTCAGGGTACCTCAGTCATGGAGGAGGATGGGGGAGAGCACTGGTTGATTACTCCCCCCACCAACCTGGCGGGTCGGGAGTCGAACCGGCAACCTCTGGGATGCAAGTCTGACGCCCTAACCGCTCACCCATGACTGCCCATGTAAGGAACATCCTTAATTTCAAGGCGTGCACGACAGCCACAGAGCCTTGAGAACAGCTTAGCTTATGACTAGCGTAAATCACCGCCGCAACTCTTAAATATTCATGCGCTTCTGCAGGATATGAGTACACCAAAGACTCGGGCCACTGCACTTGAGTGTCTGTGCTATAGCTAAACACCAGCTAAATCTGCCTCTCTGTCTCTTTTTTTGTCAGTGATAGAAAGGCCTAGCGGTCACGGCCGAGCTGAAGGCTACATAATAGAAGAGGTTGCAGTTGGTGCGAAATGACAAAACCATGTTCAGAGGAGAATTTAAGATGACGTTTGAAAGGGTAGCCTTCAGATGGAGTGAGGTGACTGCAGAGATCAGGTGGAGCACGACACCATTATGTTCAGATAGCCTATTTCATCTTCTGGACGCACCTTTTAAAAATACTTTCTTAAATAGGACGATCCACTCTAACCTTATTTTATCTAATCTTATGTAATCTAACCTATGATCTAAAACCTATGATCTAATGGTGAAGCAGATGGACTTTTTTATTAGGCTATTTAAATCTAGATGCACTCAGAGTGTAGACCTCCGCCAAGGAAGCTGTTTGTGAATATTTGACTATGTTACACTGATTTTTTATTTTAAGCCTTTTGAGTTAGAAATTGGAATCTCAAAAGTCACCTTATCCCACAATTCAATTAGCAGTCACTGGGCGTCTAGATTTGTAGGCTAGCAATGGTGAAGAATCTTTTAAAAAGTCCTGGTTCCTGATTCGTGATCCGGATCACCACCAAAATGTAATCACTTGTTCCTTTGGTCATTCCCAACAACTCCACAAAGTTTCATCCAAATGAGTTTTTGAGTTATCCTGCTGACAAACAGACAGACAGACAAACAAACAAACCAACGCGATCGAAAACATAACCTCCTTGGCGGAGGTAATAAAGAGTTGGAACGGTCAATAAATGCAGGATGAGGTGGCATAGTCAGTGCATAGCTTCTGGGTTTTTACTCCTGGATTTGTTTTGCTCTGTGGGGTAAACAGAGTTAAAGAAAAGATTTAAATATAATTTCTAAAAAAAAGAGTGATCATAAAATTGTTTTGGGTAAGTGCTCTCTGCTCCCTGGAGTCAGTAAACAAACTGCGACAAGAGTAGAGCAGGTCCACAGCACACTCGCAGAATAAAGTATAGAGGGACTTGGCAGGAGTGGAAAAGGCAGCCAAAATAAAACACATGAGTCTGTGCTGCCAATGACTCATAAATATAGATAAACAAACAAACAACCTAGAAAAGAAGTATTGTCAAGTAATCCTGTTTTTCGGCTACTGTTCAGCTTTTGTGATGTTTGTGCACAGCAAATATCCAAGCAATGGCAAACCCAAATGCATCGGTTGCTTGCTCAAGAGAGCCCTGGTAGGTTTATTTGCCAGCAGCAGGCAATTGGAGTGTGGCAGAGCAGAAGCCGTGAGAAGAATAAGCACACTTTTAATTAACTACACATTCCAGAAATGTTTTCTTTGGGACACACGGAAAGAGCGTTCAGGCACAGAATGTTGTAAAGTATGGCGTGTCTTTCTTGGTTACTGTTGCTGTAACCATCATTCTGTTAGGCCATTTATGCTCCATAAATATCTGTCAGTTCTGTTGATGCCCTCTCATCTAGTAAAAGCAAAACGGAACAGTTAACCTTTGACTTTATTATGGACAGTTATGATAATGGAGGTATTTACTTTGAGTGATAGAGAGTGAAGGACTGCATTATATTTGAGGCCTTGAGAGGATAGGTAGTGTTCATTGTCGCTTTATGTGTGTATGTGTCTGTTTGCTTCTGTCTGTTCGGGCTGGCAGCAATTGAAAGCGTTCTTTGAAGCTTGAAGACTGCGGCCCTGGTGTTGAGACTCTCCTGTTCTTCTAAAGACAGTGGCTCTGCTGAGGAAGAAGAAGAAGAAGAAGAAGAAGAAGAAGAAGAAGAAGAAGAAGAAGAAGAAGAAGAAGAAGAAGAAGAAGAAGAAGAAGAAGAAGAAGACAGAAATTCAGAAAAACCTTTAGAGATAGACAGGAGCAGGGAGAGAGAAGTTGTTGATGGATGGAGGGATGATGAGACAAGGCTGATTAGCCAGATTATGAGGCTACATCAGACAGAATGATGCTGATGAGGAAGAGGGAAGAAGGGGAGAGAGAGAGAGAGAGAGAGAGAGAGAGAGAGAGAGAGAGAGAGACAGACAGACAGACAGACAGACAGACAGACAGACAGACAGACAGACAGACAGACAGACAGACAGACAGACAGACAGACAGCATCACATATAGGAACAAAGGGAGGGTAGACACACTGAACCAAAAAGAGGAGAAAAAGAGTAACAGGAGACAGAAAAAATAGCCACAGCTACAAAGACAGAGAGAGAGAGAGAACGAGAGAGACAGAGAGAGAGACAGAGAGACGGAGAGAGAGAGAGAACGAGAGAGACAGAGAGAGAGACAGAGAGACGGAGAGACAGGGAGAAAGGTGTGTGTGGGGGGGTAAATAGATAAAGAAAGAAAGAAGGAAAGAAAGAGAGAGATCATCCTCCATGACAGTGCAGGCGGGAGAGAAGAGGTTGGTGCATTGGATTCTCTCCCTGGCTACGAGGATGACAGGGGAGACAGGGAGGCCAGCTGGGAGATCAGCTTTTCTTGGAAGATGCTGCTGTTGGAAGATGTTTGTGGTCAAATGGTCTCAACATTGTGTGTGTGTGTGTGTGTGTGTGTGTGTGTGTGTGTGTGTGTGTGTGTGTGTGTGTGTGTGTGTGTGTGTGTGTGTGTGTGTGTGTGTGTGTGTGTGTGTGTGTGTGTGTGTGTGTGTGTGTGTGTGTGTGTGTGTGTGTGTGTGTGTGTTTATGTGTGTGCGTGTCCGTGGTCAGACAGGCAGAGCCTATGGGGAGTTTATCCCTGTCACGGTGTCTCTGTGTGTAAGTGCACTCCTCCATGTGTAGGCGTGTATGTGAGTTGAGGAGGCGATCCGATCCATGACAAAGTGCGTGTAACGTTCAGATGCATGGGGCACCGGGAGGGTGACAGCAGGTTGTCACTGGCATCCCTTTTAGCCGCCTCTCCCCTCTGCTATGTGGCTTCTTCCCCCTGGGCCTCCCACACACCGCACTCTTGCCTGCACTACCTTGTACTGTAGCTGTCCAGCATACTTCACATAATACAATGCATCAGTCTGTCTGTCCATGTGTCATTCTCATTCTGTGTGTGTGTGTGTGTGTGTGTGTGTGTGTGTGTGTGTGTGTGTGTGTGTGTGTGTGTGTGTGTGTGTGTGTGTGTGTGTGTGTGTGTGTGTGTGTGTGTGTGTGTGTGTGTGTGTGTGTGTGTGTGTGTGTGTGTGTGAGAGTTCCATGCACTGCTCCACTGAGCTCATATGTTGGGGAGTATGCTATGGCTAATGTTAGTGCTCAATTTCATGTTGTTGTGCTGCCATGTTATATATGGTTGAAGAAAAAAATATTGGTAAACTAATTTTCAGCCTTTTGGCCGTTTTGCTATGGTGTGAACATGATGAGCCATAGGGACACACACTGCACATACAGTACTAGCATACAGTATGTGTACAGAATCACAAATCCGGAATCTGGAGTCAAAGAGCTGCGAAAACCTTGTGTACTTGTACTCACAACACTATTCTCAACTCAGGAAACCTTAATAAACACTTAATGAACACAACATTTTTGCATAACCGCTTAGACAGCTGAATTGACAGGCTCTGTGCTAGTTTCCTTAAATATGCTCAGCAAATGCAATCAGGATTTCATTAGAGTTGTTGGAGTTGATGAGGATTAACTCTCGGAGTGGGAATATTGAAGTGACACTACACCACAGCAGAATCACGCTAGTGAGTAACGGCTTAGCGCTTCAAATTTCCCTGTTGCCTCTTGTGAGGATATAGCAACTGCAAAACTAAAAGCTAATCAACAAACAAATAATCGCCATGACGAATCTAAGCTTTGAATCGCCATACTCGATACAAATGAGCTTTTGCGGTTTGTTTATTAAGTATGCATCTTATTGAGACTTTCTCGAGTCAGATTGTATTGTGAAGGATGTCTGTCCCTATGGGCTACTGAGAGAGTGTTTTGCTTTCTACCCAAGCCAGTCAGTAAGTTGGTCATCTGTCTTGCACATCTGACTTGGATACACTATCCTTATCAAAGAGGCCAATGCTTAGTAGGTGTTGGTGGGGTTGCATTTTCTAATTGCTAATTAATTTCTAAGTGTCTTGTGTCTTGTACATTTGTTCTGGCTGGGACATTTTCAGAATGAGACTGGGTTGGTTTATTAATGTTTCCTCCACTGAGAATGTAGTGTCTGAAATAAAGATGGCACTGCTGTTAAAAGGTAGCAACTGACTGCAGATTCCTAGTGTGGCTGCATGCGTGTCCCCATGGCTTATCATCAGTGTCTGCAGCCCTGACAGCACAGTACCTGGCATAGCCTGGCACTTTGTGTGTGTGATGACTTTGCTTCCAGTGTTAGTCATCATTGTTGAAGCATAGATTATATCCATGAGTCACTGCCATTTGTTAGTAGCTAATGCCACTCTTGTATGATTAAGGGAGGTAATTCATAATTGCCAATTAATTTATAAACAATGGATGTGCTCTTACATAATCTAGTAAAAAAACATACCCATACCATACCCCCATACCAAACAGGCCACGCTTACTAAGTGTTTAAAGGGACACTGTGTGAGATTTTTAGTTGTTTATTTCCAGAATTCATGCTGCCCATTCACTAATGATACCTTTTTCATGAATACTTACCACCAGCATCACATTCTAAGTATTCATTATGACTGGAAAAATTGCACTTTTCATACATGAAAAGGGGGATCTTCTCCATGGTCCGCCATTTTGAATTTCCAAAAATAGCCATTTTTAGCTGCACTAATGACTGTACTTGAACCATACTAGAAAATATTTGTTTATTACTTAGTAAACTTTCATGTAAAGATCAAATTTGGCAATAGACAGCCCAGTTTCAATGGCCAGCATAGTTGCAGTACCTTTTTTGACCATTTACTGCACAGTGTCCCTTTAAATTCAGGTTTCCTCAACTGAGAATGTAGCATGAGAAATGAAGACGACACTGTTGTTAAAAGGTAGCGACTGGCTTTAGATTCCCGAGTCCTGTCTCTGTGGTTGGCATCAGTGTGTGGCGGGTGGCATGTGTGTCCCTGTGCCTTATCATCAGTGTCTGCACCCCTGAGAGAGCCCAGAGCCTGGGAACCAACAGAGCCATTTAATTGGACTGCGCACGTAATTAAAAGCTGGTTAGTCTTTAAGCCCATCTGATAATGGAGTTGATAACACGTAATGATGTTTCCTAAAATAGAGGAAGTGGATTGGAGGGAGAGGGAGAGAGAGAGAGAGAGAGAGAGAGAGAGAGAGAGAGAGAGAGAGAGAGAGAGAGAGAGAGAGAGAGAGAACAAAAGAGAGAACTGGCTAAATTTGGCCTTTGAAATGGCCCTTTGGAAAATGATTTGAAAAGCCCTTTTTCCTATTTATGTATTTCTGCGCCGCTTTAGCTTTGTCTTTTTCAAGGGGGCTCATTGCTGCAGTGGAGATGGAAATGACCCTTCCACAGAGGACATACAGCACTGTTACGGCTCATGCTGTTGTTGTTGTTGTTTTGTTGTTGTTGTTGTTGTTGTTGTTGTTCTGTTGCTGTTGTTGTACTGTTGTTGTTGTTGTTGTTGTTAAGTAGCTGAAGACAGAACAAAAAAGTGTGATCGGCCTAAAGAAGCTCCTTATAATTAGTTCATGGTCTCTGACATCTCTGAAGCATGGGGTTATAGCAATGCTTGTGGAACTGCAATTACCCGCCTGAATGTAATGTAAATATTAGGATACTAAGATGGTGCATTTGTGGTGAGGAGAGAGTCAGCTCTGTGGCTGGTGTGTTTGTAATAAGGAGAGGTTCAGCTGTGTGGCTGGATCATAATCTATTGTTTGATTGTGTGGCCTGTATGGTGCTGATAGCTCCTGTGTCTTATTTTATATGAGGACCCTATCAGTGTGTGGTGTGGATTGGGTGATAGTAAGATGGACACTCACCCCCGCATAGCTACCTTCCTCTCCTCTCCTCTCCTCTCCTCTCCTCTCCTCTCCTCTCCTCTCCTCTCTTTTCCTGTCCTCTCCTCTCTCCTCCTTGAACGTTTTGTTAAGGAGTGGTGTGTGAACAAAAGGGTGTGGGCAGTTTATATGGATGGATGAATACCTCACCTCCTAGCTGCCTCCCTTCGTACCCCTCTCTCCCTGTACCCTTCGATACCACCCCCTTTACCCACACTGCCATCCCCTCCACCCACTCTCTTACTCTCCTATCCCATATATCCCATCTCCCCCATCTTCCCTGGTACCCGTCTCCCCCCTCATAATGTAGCTACCATCCCCTCCACCCACACACGCTCCACCTCCCCTCCGCCTCCCTACATACCGTACCCTGCTCCCTCCACCCAGACACTCTTCACCTCCCCTCCTATCCCCCCTCCCCTACTGTGTCTGGCTCCAGGCCATCACAGGGACAGTGCATGGTGGTGGTGGTGGTGGGTGATTAATGGTTTTGGCCTCAGGCGTGTTCATAATGGTCGCCACTTGCTTGCGTATCATTAGAGCGGTCATATAGGTCTTGGCTGAGGGGTCCCACTAATGTTATTTTTCCCCCCCACACCAATTTTGTGAAGAGTGTTCACTGAATCCTGGAAAGGCTGGGGAATATAAAACGTGGGGAAGATACAGGGCATGCTGGTGATGTGGAGGAGAAGGTTTTATGTTTTGTCTTTTGATTAATTCATGTAATAGTGGGGCTGCCTCACCTCACATCCTTTGTATTCCTCTCTCCCTGTACCCTTCGATACCATCCCCTCCACCCATACTACCATCCCCTACCTCCACCCAATCTCTTACCCTACCATCTCATTACCCCCCCCCCACCCTTACAATATCAGCAAAATTGAGAGCTCTGACTATGATAGTCACAGATACTCTTGAGAAATTCTTAGGCCAGAGTCCTATGAGAACTGTAGAGTGTCCGTGCCGTTCCAGAAGGGCTTGACAATATGACTCCCTCCTCAAAGTATTAATGGGCTAGCAAGCTCGCTCGGGTGAGGCAGAGATGGATGAGCCCTGAGCCTCCTCTCCACCTCCTGTGTTGTACGAGTCCTTAGAGTAAGTTCTCCCCCCATAGCTCCCTGTGCCACTGAAATGAATATATCCCACTGTAATGTTAATGGCAATGTCTTCCACAGGGCCATCTTGACAGCTGTGTGGTGCCTCTACATCAGCACCGAGTCAGACCCACCATACAGGCAGAGATTTTTTAAGTATAGAGATATGCCAACATAATAGGTTTCTATGGGCACCTAACGCGACCAGGTTCCGGTCTGCCTAAAGGGCCGTGTCATAATGCTCCTACAATGAATAGAACAGTCCTTAGGTCTGCCTAGGTCTGCCTAAGGGGGGCCATAATAGAACCAGGAAACAATGGGCCAATGGAACCTCTCTCTCTCTACTCTCTCTGATACAGGTCTTGGTTTTTTTTTTAGTTTTGCCGTTAAGAACAGTGTGCTCTGCAGACACCCACAATGCTGGAGAAGAACTCGGAGAAGATTTCTTCTGAGAAGTGTTTGCACGACTCACAAAGTTAAAAAGTTCACCACAGTTTCCAAAACGTGACCGCTTGCGACAGTGAAGAACGTTAGAGCGCAAGGAGCTGATGACTGTGAGGGTTTATATAACTAAGCTGAGTAAATTGCAACAGATCGCCTGTCATGTTAGTCTTCATAGACAGCTCTGCTTCCTTAATCAGTGCGCTACTGTTTGTGAGAGCGCGCTGCCTTTGAAACGAGCATTCATATCCATTAGTGCAATCTTCGCCGTGACACTGTGACTCTCTCGAAGCGTCTCGAGAATCCGTTTTCTCAGCGTGGCGGCGGGGCTGATTGTCATGACGACAGAGATGCATTACCTGCCACTGATGGATGTTCCCGTCGTTAGGCGGCAGGCCTGTCACAACCAGGCAGGCAAACTAGGCAATTGAATGGGGTCGCCAGCTGAAAGGAGCAACTGTAATAACTGGTTATGTACTTGTATCCCAATGACAACAATGACCACTTTGTGACTCTGGTAGGATCTTGGTAAATTCACTGACTTAAAAGTGCAATGACGCTGTTACTGAAATCTGTCTTGAGAAGGCCGCTCCCCAATAGCTTGAGGAGAAAGAAAAGGGACTGGAATTCCTCTTTGCCTAGGGCCCCCAAACACCTTGAAACGGCCCTGCTAGGGATAAGGTACAGTAGCAACGGCTTCCTATTTTTCAGAAAGTGGAGCGGTGGTATCCTCCTGCGCAATCAGTGCAGCCTGCGTTTATTACCGCCTTTCAATTCATTTTATTTTCATCGGTGCTCAGGTTTTTTTGTTGTCATTGTTCATAATATATCTCTGCAATTGCCCCCCACTGTAGTTGATGGATGCTGGTTGAAATGTGCTTTCTAGTGCCACTTACATGCTTCACTGGGTTTTTTAAGCTTCAGCAATTTTGCTTTTTCTTGCTTTGAATGCTATGAATTTTTGCTACGAATTTGAAAGGCTAGTCATATAAACGCCACTTGTATTGGCAATCATGAAAGTGTCACCATCAGCAGCAAGGTTGTTTTTTGGTTGACAAGATTGTGCTTTTGTCGTGAACTGAAAAGGCAGGAAGCACATACGCCCATCGACCACAACCACTATTCTCGCTTCATCAAGGTTGTTGTTGTCCTAACAATTGTTGACTGCAGCAATGAGATGTGCTTTGGCATAACTGTATTTGATGGCAGCATATGCTCCTAGTGTAAGACTCACGCACAGATGCATAATGTGCAGTCCTGCTACACTGTGTTTTTCAAAGCATCCTTGTGTCCTGCCTATTTGGGAGATGCCTTCCCAACAAAAGCACATGAGGCAGGTTTAAATCCCTCACACGCAGCTTGATGTGTGCTGCAGCTGACTCAGCTGTCACTCATGGTGCTGCCGTCTCCAAATCAGTTGAACCTCTCTGGCCCTGTCCCATACCTACACACCACACACACACACACACACACACACACACACACACACACACACACACACACACACACACACACACACACACACACACACACACACACACACACACACACACACACACACACACACACACACACACACACACACACACACACACACACACACACACACTGTATTTATATATCTGTGAAGATCATGAATTCTTTATGACTGGAGTTTTCCCTCCCTCCTCCCTGCTGACTAAAAGACAGCCAGTCACGCCAGCTAGGCATCACAGTCCTGACTGACGGAGGGAGCCACGGCAAATCTCACATAATGGTCCGTCACTTTAAGGAGCAGCAGTCCAATTAAAATGCACGGTCAGAGCACCCATGTCATTTGATTATGGAGAACACGATGGAGAGAGAGAGAGAGAGAGAGTGAGAGAGAGAGAGAGAGAGAGGAGAAAGAAAGAGACTGACTGGAGAGGCCTCTTGTGTGTGTGTGTGTGTGTGTGTGTGTGTGTGTGTGTGTGTGTGTGTGTGTGTGTGTGTGTGTGTGTGTGTGTGTGTGTGTGTGTGTGTGTGTGTGTGTGTGTGTGTGTGTGTGTGTGTGTGTGTGTGTGTGTGTGTGTGTGTGTGTGTGTGTTTGTTTGTGAGGGGTAGTCGTGTGTGTGTATGTGTCTGTGTTTGTCTGTGTTTGTCTGTCTGTGTCTGTACTGTATGTGTGTGTCGAGGGGGTGGGGTGTAACAGTGTGAGCAGTGGCAGTGGCTGCTTGATGGGTTGGCTGCAGGGAGCTGTCTTGTGCTAAATTATTTTGTTGACCGCTTGCCTCAGCCTGTGGTGTTATCTGGGTACGGCCAAGTTCATGCAAGGCTGCTTTTATCCAATGTGTGATATGTACTGTCTGGCAAATAAAACAACCAAAGGTTATGCCTCCAAGTTGATAGATAATTGACAATACTTTAGGTTACCTTTATTAGTTAGGTTACCTTTATTAGTTGCTGTTCTAACCGTGTGCCACTTCACTGTTAGCTATAAAAACAAAACGAACACATTACAACATTGCATTATTACTGTCAGAACAGACATTCTTTCCCATCAATACGGCGCATCATTGCCATTCCAACTGTATAGAAATCCTTCAGTATAAATTGCTCCATCTAAAGGGTTAATAACAGGCACTCCACCACAATATACTGTTAACTCGTTGCATGGGCAGGGATTGATTAATGAACATTAGCAGGCGAGACCATCATTACTGCGCTGGCTCGTGTCTGAGTGACCTTTCGATGAACCTGCAGTGTTAATGCATGTTCATTTGTCATTCCCTACTCCAGCGATGATAACCATGTGAATCCTCTTGCTTTTGAGCAAACAGATTGATGATACCTATGGTAATTCTCCTGCCTTTGTGAAAAGAGATTGCAGCATCGAGAAAGAGAGAAGGAGAGAGAGAGATTTCTTTTGAGCATGAATAGGTGAAAAGGTACATTCATAGCTTTTCTCTTGCATATCAGTATCTCATCCTTTGAACTTGGCTGGCGCCACACTGTGTATTGTGATCTACCGCAGAGCTGACAAAATCTTGCTGTATTTGTATTGTATACTGTACAAACTCAACGTTAGGATGCCATGTATTCTCAATTACCTTGTTGTATTTACATCACGCTTAGCTGACGCTTTTATCCAAACTTCCAGTTATTTATTTACATGATTAGTTACATTCCCTGGAGCAATGTGGGGTTAGGCAGCTTGCTCAAGGGCACCTCAGCCATGAAGGTAGGTGTAGGCAGAGGGAAGTGTGGGATTTGAACTGGCAACTGAC
>NC_085860.1:46491702-46496702 GCF_034702125.1 Engraulis encrasicolus | reverse complement strand
CATTGTAAACTATACGTGTTCTGAGATTGAAGCATCTGTCGAGCAACTCCAGGCATGTTGAAATCAAAGCACATTATTAGGATCCACACCTAGCGGCCCTTATGCACACATAGAGTTATACTGTTTTGTGACTATAATGGCAATGGGCCCATTCACTCTGCTGAAAAGACTCAACTACATCATAATTTCATTGCTATGACATTACGGAGAGCCTGGTCATTGGTCATTACAATGTTGGTGACAGTAATGTTATAACAGAGGCTCTGCACAAAGGGGTTAAACAAATACAATATGTATGATCAAAAAATCCATCATAAAGCGGTATGCCCCCATGGTTTCCTGGGAAGCTATACAACCCATTGAAGCATGGCGAAATAAAAACTCTGCTTTTTGCCTCTGCTGTGTAATGATTTTTTTTGCGCTATAGGTCACGTGAGACGCCGCTGAGGGATTAGTACCAACACCCAGAGCCGGCTTATACACACATATTTCCAGGAAACTGCTTGTGAGGTTGTCAGGGGCTCTCAATAGAGAAGGAATACATGCCACACGTATATATTTATCCATGAACAGCAATATCATACTTCAGATATGCAATGCATGACAACATTTGATAAATGGAAATATACAAAAAATATATAGGCCATCTATATATATAAAGCTGAAAAGAGTATATTGGTGTGAATACAGTATATTTTATTCCCATTCAAATTGGGAAATAATAAGAAAAACCTTTTAGCCTTTTTTTCTGTGGCTTTTTTGTAGCAAACGCATCACCACTACCACCCGTAGGATGCAAAACCATGCATGCTGCAACATCATGCATGCTGCTTTCAATTTAGTGCTTTTTCACGTCTCCTTAAGCCGGTCAGACTCAAACAGACAGTGAGTGGCGGGGCACGGTAATGTTTTTGCACATCTCCGAGTGCCGCGTGCCCCAGATACAACCAGTGTGTACACTCTGCATGCCACTAAGCTCAAGTTCACTGCCCGTCAAATGACGGACAGCAAAGCAGAGCAAAGCAAAGCAAAGCTGTGCCCCTCCTCTCCTCTTACTCGTATGTACACAGTACACAGTCCTCGAGGATTTATTGGTTTGTTGTTGATGTTTTTTTTCTCTTTTTTGTAATTTTGCTTTGAGAGTCAACATGGGGCTAATACCTAATACCCAGGGAACAATCCTCAGTGAAGGACCAGGGAAGGCATGCGCAGCTCTCGTCACATGGTTGGCAGCAACGGGAAAAAATAGCTTTGCCCCCTCTCTCCTTTATCCACAGAAACACAGTACTGCTTAGAGTTATGCTTAGAGTCAGGGGGAGGCTAATACCCAATGTACAGTACTATGCACTATTTCATCATATTCTGCATATTAAATATTATGTAAGTAAGTGAACCAGGAAAGCATGTTCAGTTATCCTCACATGATTGACAGCAAAGCATAGCTCTGCCCCTCTCTCCAAAGGCCATACAAACGCGGCCCTTAATTTATTGACTCATTTATTCTTTATTTTATTCTTCTTGTATTTTTTGCTTAGAGTCAATATGAGTTTGGTACTCAACAGGTAGGCTACTGTATCTGCAATGCCTCAGTACAGTGGTTCCCAAACTTTTTTCCCTGCGCACCCCCTTGTACATTTCAATGTGGTTCGCGCACCCCCTGAGCGAATATTTTGGTGTGCTGATGGCCACGCAAGCATGGATTCAGTGCCTATTCACTGCACATTATGCATATTCAGTTTGGGGAATCCTCTTTTCCAGTAGTCTAGGAGTTTAACTACACATTAGATGGACCCTTCCATCATACAAGTCTAAATACAATTAAAATGACTCAATGTTCATCAATGCTGGATAAAAAACTCACATATCCACCATTGCTCTATTCAGCTCAAGCACCCCCTTATGCCAGGCTGCGCACCCCCAGGGGTGCACGCACCCCAGTTTGGGAATCCCTGCCTCAGTAGATGGCCAGGGCAGGGCAAGTCCACCATGTAAATGTACCACATGCACATACCACAGTAAATGACAGTGTTTTTAAAATGATTGGAAGCAAAGGGAAAGTTCATCTCCTACCGCTTATGTCTATGTTGTACAGGTAACACTTTATTTTAGGGATACATCTATTAGCACTAATACATACAATGTGCCTATGTAAGTAACTTGTAAGGCATGTACAAAGCAAAATCAAACATTTGTTAGGCATGTATTCGCAAATGTCTTGTTCATGCACAATAAGGGATTTATTACCAATGTAACCTTAGTAAGGACCTAGTAGGCCTTAACATTTGCTTAGTACATGCCTTACAAGGTACTTATGTAGGCATTAACATTGTATGTATTAGTGCTAATAGATGTATCCCTAAAATAAAGTGTTACCGTTGTACATGTATCCAGTGAGGACTTACAGTATGTGTACATTTCGTCCTCAGAGAGCCAGCTGAAAGCTAAGCATCACTGCAATCCTAGTGTTTCACCCTTTGACAGCATTTTCCTCAGAAATACCCCTTGTCAGTACAGTAAATGACCAGAGAATAACATGTTTGTTCTTGTGCTCTGCTATTTTGAGGGGTAGTATCATTTATTTACAACAGGCCATCCTATATGTGTGTTTGTGTGTGTGCACAAGATAATAATTAAAACCGTGTCCCTGGTGGAGTATGTATGCTCAAGTGCACTTCTTGTCCTGCACTGCCTCCCCTGAATTATTTCTCTGACAGTGCATTGACAGACGAGAAAGGAAGTGCCTAAGTAGTTTACCTTTTGAAAAATATATGTTTGTATAAATATATTGATTGTTGCTACTTGGTGGCATATTGGAGTAGCTGCCCTTCAGCAGTGCTGGTGGGTGACACACACACACACACACACACACACACACACACACACACACACACACACACACACACACACACACACACACACACACACACACACACACACACACACGTGCACACACACACGCACACACACACATGCATACACACGCACACACACACACACTCACACACACACACACACACACACACACACACACACACACACACACACACACACACACACACACACACACACACACGCACACACACAAACACACACATACAGACACACACACACACATACAGACACACACACAGTCTCTCTTCCACATGCTCCCTCTCTCCTGTTGCATCCTTATTCCGTGAAAGCGTTAGTGAGCGAGTGAGTGACTGAGGCCTGCTGTGGTTCCCTTCTCCTGGCTGTTGAGGTCTGCTGGGATTGGAGGCGCTGAATAAAACATATAGGCATCACATCACATGGCAGCCCAGCGCTGCGGGATCACACACATCAATAATGGAGCACACTTTCCCTCCAGTCGTTTGACTACCCAATGGACTGCAAACACTCTCAGAGAGGCACAGGCACAGGCTCAGATATAGGCTCAGGCAGACACACAGGTACAGGTACAGGTACACACACAGACACAGGCTCAGATATAGGCTCAGGCAGACACACAGGTACAGGTACAGGTACACACACAGACACAGGCTCAGATATAGGCTCAGGCAGACACACAGGCACAGGCACAGGCAGAGACAGACACAGACGCAGGCTCAGATATAGGCTCAGGCAGAGACACAGGTACAGGTACAGGTACACACACAGACACAGGTTCAGATATAGGCACAGGCACAGGCACAGGCACAGGCACAGGCAAAGGTACAGGTATAGGTACCCACAGGCACAGAGGCACAGGCACTTACACACAGCAGCATCACCTGTTGAGTACCTAGTGAAGTGTATGTTTCCATCCAGACAGGTATCAGCATCTGCACAAGCAGGTAGAGACAGAGATGGAGGAACACGCACAATAATACAAGGGGTTATAGGCACAGACACAGGCAGACACAGAGATATTAACAGACACAGACTCACGAGCACCGTCACCGAAACAGCTACAGGCATGCAGACACAGCAACATATGACACATTCATAAATGCAACTCTGCAGCAGATTTCACTGGTTGTTCTCTCTCTCTCTCTCTCTCTCTCTCTCTCTCTCTCTCTCTCTCTCTCTCTCTCTCTCTCTCTCTCTCTCTCTCTCTCTCTCTCTCTCTCTCTACTGTCCACCCCAACATCCCCAGCCAATTGGGAATAACAAAGTAAAGATAGTTTAAGGTACATGTACTTTGACATACCATGCCATGAAGTCCCTCCCTATAGGAAAAAAAATCACTTAGGCCATATGTATAATTGAAATGGGCTTAATCGAGTATGGCAGGGGACGTTCCATATGCTGTGCTGTGAAATGCGGTTTCATCATCATCATGGATGTGTTGTTGAGTGTGTGTGTTTTATGTTAAACAAGTTTACAGATCCAAATGGGAGGTTTGGGATTACAGACTGCAGTTATCCGATGTTAGTGTTTTGTTGAATGTTATTATATTGGGCCTCAATTGAGTTTCTTTTTTACTTGACCCATTTTAGCCTAAGGCACTTGCAAAAAAATGCCTGCTAAATGCCTTAGCCTTTTTTGGGGGAAATGTGCCCTCAGCAGCCTATAAAAACCTAAATATCTCAGCCTCCAAAGCACATGAAAATGAGTTGCATTTAAAAGCGAAGAGCCTCTTCTTGCCTTAGCATGTGTTCATTCAGCTCTAACATACCAACATTTTGAATTTAAAAAATCTCAAATGGGCCTGAATGCTACATCTATGCCGCTCCAAGTCGCTCCAGCCCATTGCAGTGTATACGCAGCATCCAGCATCAGTGGGATAATGAGATCCCATTGGCTACAGCAGAGTTTGGACAAACTCAGTCCCGGGGGCCACATGCTGCCCGCAGAGTCATTTCACCTGGCCCACCGGGCCCTTACAAGACGAGCAACTTTTAAATCAGAAGTAATACTCTCACCTAACATTCTTAATATGGCTGGGGGTCTTGCAGGTGTGAGATTAATCAAGGTCACATCTAAATATTACAATATGCAGGAGTTAAATAGCCAATAAGCAAATAGGCAACAATTTA
>NC_085860.1:46479202-46484202 GCF_034702125.1 Engraulis encrasicolus | reverse complement strand
GTGCCTCCAAGCATACTGTAGGACATATGCTGAGAGCTCACAATCAGCTTGTTCAAGAACTGTCTTCTTGGCCACAACACACCTTGACTGTGACACCTTTAGTTTTGCATCGAAAGTTGTGTAAATGAAACGGACAGTAATGTGCTATTGTGTTATGTTACTAGTGGTGTAGGTGTGTTTGCACAGACAATAGTGTGCTGATGTGTTACTGTAGGTGTGTTTGCACAATTCTCTGGCGAGAGTGGCAGGTGGTGTTGTTGTTGTTGGTCAAGTATAGGATGCTAGGAAGGTGGCTTTAGATAGAGCTGAGCATTGTAAACATGTAGACACTCCACAAATATAGGATGCTTCAGGACACTGCACAAATATAGCATGCTTCAGGACACTGTAGACAAATGGGATGCTTCAGGACACTGCACAAATATAGGATGCTTCAGGACACTGCACAAATATAGGATGCTTCAGGACACTGCACAAATATAGGATGCTTCAGGACACTGCACAAATATAGGATGCTTCAGGACACTGCAGACATGTAGGATGCTTCAGGACACTGCACAAATATAGGATGCTTCAGGACACTGTAGACAAATAGGATGCTTCAGGACACTGCACAAATATAGGATGCTTCAGGACACTGCACAAATATAGGATGCTTCAGGACACTGCACAAATATAGGATGCTTCAGGACACTGTAGACAAATAGGATGCTTCAGGTCAGGACACTGTAGACATGTAGATTGCTTCAGGACAGCTCTGCCAGTCACCATCAATGTGTCCTTGAGCAAGATACTTAACCCCAAGTTGCTCCTGGTGGCAGGGTGGTACCCTGCGTGGCAGCTACTGCCACCGGTGTGTGAATGTGAGTGTGAATGGGTTAATGTGAGGCATACAATGTAAAGCGCTTTGAGTGGTCAAAGGAGTGGAAAGGCGCTATATAAATGCAGTCCATTTACCGTTTACCATTTTACACTGTAGACATGTAGGATGCTTGAAGACACTGTAGACATAGAATATAGGATGCTTCAGGACACTACACACATGTAGGATGCCTCAGAGGACATTAGAGACATGTGCGTACGTAGGATGCTTTGGAGGATACATCAGAGAGATTTCAGTAGTCAGAAACAGTCATGCCCACTGGTCCAGTTTCTCCCTGTATTAACTTCCCACAAGCATCAGACCCTTGTGCTGTCACGCGCATGCACACACGCACACACGCACGGACACACGATTATGTAGAAGACAATGTACATTTCACTCACCATAGCCATTATATCTCCAGCACTGTAACTATACAATAATGCAATGTTTACAAAATCTGAATACTTTTCATTATGTACGTAGTCTATGATCTCCTCCATGTGACCCAAATGAGATGAATGACTCAAAGTACAGGGGACTACATATTTGATGGATCCAAGAGACGAAAACCAAGAGCAAAGCAAACCAGTGAAGCCAAGTCAAAAGGCCCGAATTGAGCTCACTCACATCCTGAGTGACCGCTGCATGATATTGTCTAATCAATATCAACAGTTCCTCACCTGTTTAGGATGCTTTGGAGGATACATCAGAGAGATTTCAGTAGTCAGAAACAGTCATGACCACTGGTCCAGTTTCTCCCTGTATTACAGTTTTTCTTGATTGCTTTGACACAGTTGTCACTCCAAAAAGCACATTTTCATACCAGTTCACACAGCGGGCTAACCAGTTAAACCGATTCTCCAAACACAACATCTTTGTTTGCAAAAGGCTACTACGTTTCCAAAATATTTAACACATGCAATAAAAGCAAACTCTGTCTTCAGTCCAATACACAATGCATAGCAGTGTATAAACACTCCCAGTCAGTCATTACACAATGGTCGTAAAAATCCAAAACACGGCTATCATATTGACACAATTTGCCGTTATTTAACACTGTTTTCAATTACATAACTTTCAAGCCAGTTCCATTGTTGTTTCTTTTACTTAGCCACTGACTCTGCTTGATCAGGATCTACTGACTGAGAGATAGCTGGCCCAGTAAATGCTTTGCATAAAGATTTGAGTTGTGTCTTTTCTCATGTTAAATTGTTAATAGGCTAGGTAGTACCACTCCCCTCCCTGCAGGACATTTACACCGCACGCCTCACCCGAAAAGCATTGATGATCATCAAAGACACAAGCCACCCTGCACACAAACTGTTCAGCCTCCTGCCCTCTGGAAAGAGGTACAGGCGCCTCCGTTCCCGTACCACCAGGCTTACAAGCAGCACGATGCATCAAGCAATCAAGATACTGAACACTCAACCCACTCTCCCTTCACTGTCAGCCTCTAGCCAGCCAGGCCACTGACAACGCTCCCCCCCCCTCATCCCCACCACCATATCTGCGACTGAACACTCCACCTGCACTACTACATCTGTGACTGAACTTTCAACCTGCACTAACTCAAAACATACACATGCACACATGCACACACACACACACACACACACACACACACACACACACACACACACACACACACACACACACACACACACACACACACACACACACACACACACACACACACACACACACACACACAAGCACACTGCACTTTCTGCACTAAACCCAAACATACACACACTGACACACAACTCATACTCACACACATACACACACACACACACACACACACACATACACAGGTACACACACACACAGACGCACACCGCACTTTCTACCTGCACTAAACACACACACACACACACACACACACACACACACACACACACACACACACACACACACACACACACACACACACACACACACACACACACACACACGCACACAAAACACATACAAACACACACACACACATACTGCTGCTGGTGTATTTAAATAAAAACCTTTTTTAATTATGTATTTCTTCAAATGCTACTATTACTATGTCAGAACGCTATAAAGGACTTTTAGGAAAAAGAACAACAAAATACCTCCTCTTAATGTATGTTCTCTACAAGTCTTCTGTTGTCCAGTCTTGCACTTTAAATGTCTGTATGAGCAATGTCTACGTCCATACTGTCTATGTCCATGTATGAGTACTGTCTATGTCTATACTGTCTATGTCCTTACCTAGATTAGTCTATGTCTGCATGGGAGAGCAAGAAACACAATTTCAAATTCTTTGTATGACCAGTGCATGTAAAGAAATTGACAATAAACTTGACTTGACTTGACTTGACTTGACTAGTGGGTCCGTGTAACAATAATGTCTTATTGCAAAGAATTGGGTTGAAAATCAGAATGCTTTGGTTTTCATTTTGTTTTGTTTTTGTTTGTTTGTTTGTTTTCTTTTTTTCACAACTGTAATCAAAAATGTACTAATGGCTGATAACGGTATTACAGAAAATATGTGTAAAGTAAAATATGATGTTGCAGTACGAGAATGCACTTACAACAAATTTGCAAAAGAACTCCATGCCAAGAACAAACAAGAAGACACTGTGTATAAAGACTGATTGCTAAATTAAGATTTTTGAGAAGGAGTGTCAAATAGGTGCTCTGGTGTGTTCACACAACTGATGGTAGTTTCTAAAAGTCAGGAGTAGATTTTTTCTGTATGTTTATCAGAGCTTAAACAATGAAATGTGCACTACTTAAATGGCACATGCGTTAACTGTTTAGCAAAAACTGTGTTATATAAATGGGAAATATGTCAAGTGAACAAGAATGTGTTCACACATATGCACAACGTGTCTTTTGCTTTGCTGAAATAGTGATCATGACGACTTTGTGTGATTCAGTTTAAAAAATTGTGTTAAAGTGATCAAGAAAAACTGTAACTTCCCACAAGCATCAGACCCCTGTGCTGTCACGCGCACGCACACACGCACGCACGGACACACACACACACACACACACACACACACACACACACACACACACACACACACACACACACACACACACACACACACACACACACACACACACACACACACACACACACACACACACACACACACACACACACACACTCCCATGAGCACCCTGCCCCTGTGCTGTCACTGGCCGTTAGCCCGTGCCCTCTTCAAGCACGGCCACCTCTGCCCAAAATAGACCTGTCCTCCCTCCTATCACCCGCACACACCTTCCCCTCCTCTGTAGCCTTTACCTTATCCTCCTCCATGCCCTCCCTCATCCCTTCCCTGCAGAGCAAATGCACATCTTTCCCACTCCACTCACCCCCCCCCCCCCCCCCCCCCCCCCCCCCCCCCCCCCCCCCCCCCCCCCCCCACCACAACACACACACACACACCCCTTGTGCCCACCAACCTGCTCGGCCGCCTCGGGACTACTGAGGATGTGTCTGTGTCTATGCTTTTTACATGTGGGTGTGTGTCTGCAGTTGAGTGTGATGGGTGCATGCATACATGTACAGTAGATGAAAGCACATGGGGACGGGTAGGTAGGTACTAGTGTTTGTTCTGTCTGTGTACAATGTGTATGTTTGTGTGCCTATTCACCTCCAGCCTCTGTAGGACGTGACAGGAGACCTTAATCACTGTGGATGGTTGCCCTGCGTGTATCTATGTGTCCTATATGCATAGCCTTGGTGCCTGTGTCTGTGTAGGTTAACACACTGCGGATGTGTATGAGTGCAGACATTATTTTTATGTGCGTGTCTGTGTGTTCTGTGTGTATGTGTGCGTCTGTGCTTGTGCATGTGTTTGTTCCTGTGCCTTGCATGCCCCTGCTGGTCCGAGTCCCTGGTAAACATGCTTGAGTTGCTGATTCAGTGGACTGGAAAGGCGTAGCGGGCCGTCACACATGGGAAGCAGAGAAGTCACACAATTGGCCTGGTGGCCTGGGGCCCTGCGCTGCCTCTGACTGGCTGCTGTGGCGGAAACTCACTGCTGCTGTTGTTGTGTCTGAATCAACCCCTCTCTCTGTGCGGTGTCTGTCTGTGTGTGTTTGTGTTTGAGTGAAGACATTCTTGTTTGAGTGTGTGTGCGTGCGTGCA
>NC_085860.1:46456702-46464202 GCF_034702125.1 Engraulis encrasicolus | reverse complement strand
TGGGTTGGTGGATGGAAGAGGGACGTCGTGGGGGTGGGGGGAGGGTGTGGTCGATGACCTTTGCCTCTGTCAGCTGTGGCCCCAACCATGCTGGCATACGTGCTGATGTGGGGGCTGCTGCAGTGGAGTCAGCGTTTGAATGAGGAGAAAGATAGCAACATTGTTAATTTAATAAATCTCAATTCTCATAAGCCTGAATGTTGTGTCATACAGCTTCAAGAACTTGAGTCAGTGGCCTCGTTTACATGAGACATTTCATTCAGAATTAATGCAATTTAATACTGAATTCCACCTCGAAAACATCATGTAAACACTTCGGTGCAATGAAAGTGCAGTGTAAAGTGTAGTGTAGTGTAGTGTAGTGTAGTGCAGTGTATTCCGGAATTAAACACATCATCTGAACATGGCCAATGTTGAGCTACGCAGTACAAGGAATTCATGGGTTAAGAGGCTACATTGTATTTGTGTTAAAGAGGCGAATTAATCATCTTCGTGTGTCAGTTGATACTTAACTGAGTCATTAAAATGCAAACTTGGATGGCTTCCATGACATGTGGGGTGTAAAAGCTGAGGAAGTACTTGGCTTGACATGCCTACAGGAACATCACTACCTGCATTACAAAAATGAACTCGCTCCATGACACTCTGATCTCTATCTATCAATATATCATATATCTATCTACATCATGTATCTATCTACCAATGTTCTCAGCAACCCAGTTGAAAAAAATTCATAGCAAAGAAGAAACTGACCATAAGGTCGACTTGACTTGACTTCAAACCACAAGGGCTCCAAGTTGTGCACTGCCTGTTTAACACTGTTAAGCGGTTCTGTTAATGTAGGTGTGGGAAGTGCAGGGGTGGAAATGCATACGCTTAAGATGTTTCAGGGCTTAAGATGTGTCAGACCTTAAAATATATCAGGGCTTAGGACTCCTTCACCCCCATAAAGGATGTATAATCCTTGGTGCATTTGTGCTGCAGACTTCAGTAGCCCCTTCAGCAGAGTAGAGGCCAGGCAATTGCATGCACGCACACATACACACTTGCAGTACACACACACACACACACACACACACACACACACACACACACACACACACACACACACACACACACACACACACACACACACACACACACACACACACACACACACACACACACACACACAGGCATGCACGCGTGGATGGCATTCCTAAGCCCAGTCCTGTGATAATGGAAGAGCGGCATCATTTATTGATGTACTGTTTGCCCCGCGTTGAATCAGGGGCCTCCACGTTAATGATTAATACTAAGTGAAAGCTGACCCGCTCATGAAACCCAGGGGAAAATGGCTGACACCACCAGCAGAGACCAGCACCAGTGTACAGTGCGGACGGATCAGTCTTCGCTTGAAGCTGAAACCGCAATCGGAGCAAGGTCCCATTGTTACATGATAAATACGGTCCCATAGTTACTGCCAGTGCTCTAAAATGACTTTTTTAAATCACCAGCCAAAATGGCTAGTAGATGCTAATTTGCTAGCCAAACTCACACTCACTAATGGGTCAAAATGACGAGTAAGGTGGACTTTTCTACCAGCCAAACTGAAATTTGACCACCGTTTGGTCGGTTGGCTGGTGTTTTTTTTTAGAGCCCTGGTTACTGCACAATCCCACTATAGAGCTGCACACACATTTGCAGAGCCACATCCGTAGAGGATTGTTAAATTGGCAAGCATTGTTGGCCTATGTATTGAATGATTAAAAAAATGTTAGTTACAATTTTTAGTTAAAAGTGAACTCTCGTCTTTACTGGGTGGTTGCCTACTCTGTGTGTCACGCGGAGAATTGTCCATCGTCCGCTGTTCTCACCACCCGCACAATGTTTTCATTTTACATGTGTAGAATATGTAATAAATGAAAACCACCATGGTCACCTTCCGAGATCTCAGGAGGCAAAGTTGCTGTGTTTACATGGCCACTGTACTTTCCCTATTGCAGGCCAGGGCAGTGTTTTAGTTTTTAGTCAGTTAACAACTTGGGTAGTTGGCAATGGGAAATTGCATTGCAAACAACAAAGTAGCTAATGTAGTCAGCAACTATGGTTGCGAGAAATGCACCCCAGCATAGTCACACAGCTCTCAGTCACTGCTGCTCATGTCTCCAGAAAGACTGAAGCCTAGCTCAAACTACGCGACTATCGGCCCGATTCTCGGCTGAAAACCCCCCTTACGACAATCGCTGGAACGTTACCCCCCAGGACCATCGCAAGCGATTGTCGGGGAAGATTTCCTTGTCGTGTGCGACCTTCTAAGATAGAACTTTACCAGCTCAAAGAGTCGCCGATCGCAAGTCGTAGAAATCAAAGACTGTTTGATATTTGCGACTGGAAATAGAACGTCGGGCATTGTCTCGGTGGCTGCGAGCAGCGATAAGATTGACAGTTGCAATTCTCTTCTAGTGTGCGGTGCACCCCGACATTAAAATCGCACACATAATCGCTAGTCGTGTAGTTTGAGCCTGGCTTGAGGATAGTTTTGGTCTCTATCCACCACCCCAGTGTCCTCAGTGTTGGTTTCATTGTGAGTCTTCATGCATCTACTGTGATACATGAACACTGGCGGATGTCTGCGAGATTGTGACGAAAAGGAATCTGTAGTTCAATTGGTCATGGAGATAAATCCAAAAGGTCATTTTGTTAGGAAGGGGAAGAATGTCTTGCTACAAAAGGGCTGCGAGAAAAACTTTGGATTGAGTTGGCGAAAAATGAAGACGCTGTAGAAAATGGGGTCATTTGTTTTCAGCTAATTAGAAAAGTTTCCTTCATTTTCGGTTGACTTAGTTATGACAGGAGCCGGGTGCAGAGTTGAAATTCTGTCCACCGCCAGAGATATGTTAGGTGAAATGAGGAGTGCAGTAGTGTACACACACACACACACACACACACACACACACACACACACACACACACACACACACACACACGCTCAGAGCCATTACTCAGAAGGTGGCTCTCTGTCGCCTGAATGTAATTGCTGTTGGAGCGCCAAGACAACACAGCTGATCTCACCTTACGCCCCCAAAGGGAGCTCAACACACACACACACACACACACACACACACACACACACACACACACACACACACACACACACACACACACACACACACACACACACACACACACACACACACACACACACACACACACACACACACACACACACACAGTGTGTGTCTCACTCACTCACTCACTCACTCACTCACTCACTCACTCACTCACTCACTCACTCACTCACTCACTCACTCACTCACTCACTCACTCACATACAAACACAGTCTCTCTCACTCATGCACACACACACACCGATCAGCTTGTAATGGAACTGAGCTCGTTCTCGCATGGTGAAGATGTAAGCTAGCATAGCAGGGCATTGATTTGCATATTTGCACTGTTTACCTTTAATGCTATTGCGATTTCCCCAATCGTTCTAGCTTGCTCTGGTCTGGCTCAGGAGCTGTACTGTAATTGATTTCTTCTCCCGTGATGGATGAAGCAGTGTGGTTTGCCCTGGGGTGTGTGTGATTGTGTGTGTGTGTGCGTGTGTGTGTGTGCGTGTGCGTGTGCGTGTGCGTGTGAGTATGCTTCCGTGTGCGTGTAGTGTATTATGCCTTGGAGTGTTTCATGGTGTGCAGGTCGTCTATGCGCCCCTATACCTAATATGATTTGGTTTGTTTTTGTTCCTTCCCTCTTCTGTGCACCTTCATCAAAAAGCTGTTAGTTGCTTGGCTACTGGGCAGATCTTAGTGCGATAATGACATTGTTGGATTTCCATTACGTACCGGCAGCGTGCTGCTCATTTTAAACGGTGATAGGCCAGCTGGGCGAGTGTTTGCAGCAGATTCTTGTAAAACTAGAAAGTAAAGCATGAAAGTAGACGGCAGCTGAATGCGATGCCACACTACCCTTCGAATAGCACCCGTTCATCCACCTCTATGGCAGATGCTAGCACACACTGCAAGTTTGATTTTGTTTGTCTCGCTCGCCACATTATAATGGTATAAATAATGATTTGCTGTCTGAAATAAGTTACCCGTACATTCATCATCACTGACATGCAGCAGGAGAAGTAGGATGAAGAGTGTCTGAATTAAACATGAAATCTCACATTCAGCCTCAGGGCCCATTTGAGCTGAGTTCCCACTTGCATAAACACAAACCCCTTCATTAATTAAAAGGAAGATGTACAGTCGTACTGCTCAGCCTTTTCAAACCGCAGAGCACAACTCAATTTTCAAACTGTATACTAGCATGCCCTTCGTTGTGATGATCTAGCTACTGTGTTTTCTGTATTGCACAAATATGGTATACTGTAGTTACAGTGATAGGATAATCACTTTAAAATCTTACAATATGATTTCAGATTTGTCTCTCACAGTGGCAAATTTGAAATCCCTCCAGAATTTTCCAAATCTTAGGGCATTTACATGCTCATTGTCCTCACTGTATATGTCTCTGGAGAGCATTCCTGCCCTACAAAGCAAAATGATTGTAACTGCAACCTGATGCACTGACTCGGACACATCATCAGTGTTGTTTCCTGGAGTCACTGGGTGTTTCGGGTCTTACAACAGACACCCTCGACCAGGCGACCCGACCAGGGCTGATCAGACCCCGGCCTGTGTCCGAGTGGCATTCTACTCCCCCCACCTCTCTCCCCTCCTCAGCCAGAGCCATCTGGACGCTTTTTCAGCTGCCTCTGTGTTGTTGTTGATGGCTCTCTTCCGATTGGCCCCTGTTATGCCTAGTGTTCCGTAGGCTTTGCTCAGGGAGTGGCTGGCAAATCCCCGGCTCCCTACCTCCACTGGCATACATAGTTCTCCAGCCATTTCTGCGACAGTCCTCCACCAGCTCCTGGTACTTCTCCCTTTTCCTCTCCTGCGCCTCCTCCATCCTATCTTCCCATGGAACTGTCAGCTCGAGCATGACCAGTTGCTTTGTAGCCTCAGAGACCAGGATGAGGTCTGGTCTCAATCTGGACTGGGTGATGTGTGGTGGTATTTTCAGCTGCCTCTCCAGGTCAACTGTCATCACCCAGTCTCGGGCTGTAGAGAGCACCCCAGCCGCGGAGCCCTTTGGTGTTCTCTCGGGCTTCTGTCCCGCCTTCACAAACTGGATGGCCTTGACGGTAGCTTGGGTGCATCGGCTATCCTTAATTCCCTTGCTGATTGCCTCAGCTATGGACTTCAGGACCTGATCGTGCCTCCATCGATAGCGACCCTCGCTCAGTGCCCTGGAGCAGCTGCTTAAGATGTGTTCCAAGGTCCCCATCTTGGAACACAGTGGACATGCGGGTGTCTCTATTTTGCCCCAGGTGTACAGGTTAGATGGGCTCGGGAGGACATCATACACCCCTTGGATCAGGAACTTGAAGTTTTGTGAATCATTTGAAACTTAATTAACAGAATGATCTACTACGATCAGCAGCTCAGTAGCTGTGCTGAAAACATAACCTCGTAAGCTTATTTGTGGCAATTTTCAAGCCACCACCTACCCATTTAGCTCATGAAGTAGAATTGCCACCAATAGCTCTGATGATCAATACTATAATAATGAATGCCGCCTCGATAAAGTATGATTACAGGAGATGAAGGGCACATCCCTGAATGAATTATATCAGCAGAGATTGTACGATTGGTCTTGTAATTCTCTCTGATATTGGCACAAGGTATTTGGAATGAGAGCACCATTTGGGGACGTGAGGAGACCACTGCGTGTGCGTGTGCGTGTGTGTGTGTGTGTGTGTGTGTGTGTGTGTGTGCGTGCGCGTGCGTGTGTGTGTGTGTGTGTGTTTGCATGAGTTGTATGTTTAATCTTATCTTCTCAGAATTATTGCATTATCTTTATTTTCAAATTCAGCACCATCCATCTTTCATCTGTGCAACACGCTCTGTCACACCATCACTGAGATGCTGCAAACAGGGGGCATGTATCAGAAACCATCTCTGATGAGTGCTGTGTGCAGGGACAGGAACAGCCACACGAGGGGTGATAGACAGATAGACAACTGTTTACGTATGCACCTTGGCTGACGGAATTACTATCTTGCTATCAGTCTTTTTATTCTGAACAAATACGCTGCTGAGGATGGGTTGCACATGTCCAGTGGCATTGACTGGAAAATAGAGTATAAAGACATGACATGTTAGCATTCATTTGCACACATCTTCAAAAGCCAGTACATAGAATCACTGAGCAGATGCTCCCAAACACACAATGATATGATCACACATGTTCATTCTAAATTGAGGTACATATTATCTTGCAATAAAGGATGAATATGAAAACGAAACAACAACAAAAATAATTGTGTCCTCAGAATGCAAAAATCATGACCTACCGCTTACATTTCACAAAGCGAACTCCCTCCTCACCTCGTTCCCACAACTACCAGCACAGTATTTTCCACACCACTACAGACAAGTGGAAAAAAACCAAACCTGTTACACTTGTGCGAAATCACTCAGAAAGGCTATGGCCAGCCTTACCTGAACGAGCAGACCAGAAATTCTGTGATTTTAAGCACAAAAAAGGTTGAAATGAGCAGGGCAATAATCTGGAAAGACATGGAGTAGGGGTTTTGGGGACCGTGACAAACACTCTGGTCACAGTGAAGGTGTCATCTCTCTCTGGAGGTGACTGAGTGGTGTTTACCTTCATGTGGCTCTGCTGAGCGAGAGGTGTCTGTCTGGCATCTGGTTTGTTTGTTTGTTTGTTTGTGTGTTTATCTATGATGGTCGATGAGGCAGAAAAACACGCTCAGCTGCCGTTGTTATCTGTGGATAAATGGCTCTCTGCTCACCCGGACCAATAAACTATACACCATAGCAGCAATTAAAGGAGGACACCCCTTTATAAACACACTAACGTGCGCGTGCACACACACACACGCACGCACGCACGCACGCACGCACGCACGCACGCACGCACGCACACACACACACACACACACACACACACACACACACACACACACACACACTTCCCACCCAGCAATGCTGGCGTGATGGAATATGTGGGCAGGCACAGCGTTGATAGCTTTGTGTGTGTGTGTGTGTGTGTGTGTGTGTGTGTGTGTGTGTGTGTGTGTGTGTGTGTGTGTGTGTGTGTGTGTGTGTGTGTGTGTGTGTGTGTGTGTGTGTGTGTGTGTGATCAAGATATGCAGCCATATCAGAGGGCCTTTTAAGGCCATTGCCTGTGCATTAGTCTCGTGCAGTGTGTGTGTGCGTGCGTGTGTGTGTGTGTGAGAGAGAGAGAGATAGAGAGAGAGAGAGAGAGAGAGAGAGAGAGAGAGAGATAGAGAGAGAGAGAGAGAGAGAGAAGAGGAAGAAACAGGCGAAAGAGAGGAGAGTGTGTTTCTGGAGTAGTAGTGCCATTTGTCTAAATGTCTCTTAGTTGCTAACACATTACAGAGTATTGACATTGCTCCCCATGTGTTTGCTTAATTAAAAGACT
>NC_085860.1:46439202-46451702 GCF_034702125.1 Engraulis encrasicolus | reverse complement strand
GTGCACAGCAATTATCATGGTCTCATCAGAGAGAAGCAGTTTAAGGATATGGATTGCTGGAACCATGTCCTGTGGTCTGATGGTACCAAGATAAACACATTTGCTTTTGATGGTGTCAAGCATGTGTGGTGGTAACCAAATGATTATTGCAAAGAAAAGTGTCCTCTGCTTAAAGTCAAGGATGGCAGTGGGACTGACAAGGTTTTGGGCTGCTTGAATGCCATCAACATTTGGAAGCTGAATTTCACCAAAAGAAGCTTGTATGTCAACATGCACTGTGACTGCTGAAGCAGATCATGATCCTCTATGGAATTTCAACATCAGGGTGCACCTACTTTTGCACCACCATAATTTAAAGAAATGGAATTATGTCATTTATGGAAATATGTCATTTAAGTTATATTATTAACCTTACCTTTCTATTTTAAGCTCAACAGATGTTGTATTACATGTACAAATAACTAATGTGCTTAAAGGGACACTGTGTGAGATTTTTAGGTGTTTATTACCAGAATTCATACTGCCCATTAACTAATGTTACCTTTTTCATGAATACTTACCACCAGCATCCAATTCTAAGTATTCACTATGACTGGAAAAATTGCACTTTTCATACATGAAAAGGGGGATCTTCTCCATGGTCCGCCATTTTGAATTTCTAAAAGTAGCCATTTTTAACTGCAATAGGCAATAGGCAGCCCAGTTTCAATGAGCAGCATAGTTGCAGTACCTTTTTTGACCATTTCCTGCACAGTGTCCCTTTAATTGAAATATTGTTACAGTATATATTGTTATGTATACTTTTCAAAAGGGGTGTACTCATTATTGCTGTGGACTTAATGCAAACCATTTGTGTGGTGTGCAACCTGCTCAGCTGTACTTCAGTGTGTGCGTGCGTGTGTGTTTGTATGTGTGTGTGTGTGTATTCGATGTCCCCTTCATGCTTCTCTTTATCACGTGCACTCACATGGTGAGTCTCTCAGTGCAGTGGCTGTGCACATCCCCCTCTCATAGTCATTCATCCCAGCACGCACCTCTGGGAAATTCGCACCTTCATCATCACTGTTTTGACCTTGAATGATGTTGGTGACCTTGATTTACGTATGTGACGTGTGACATCTTTCACCTTGACAAGGAAGGATCTCCCTCGTCTTCAGTCTCCAGTGCTCTGAAGTCTTGTGCCTCCCTCTTGTCTTGTCTTGTCTTGTCTTGTCTTGTCTTGTCTTGTCTTGTCTTGTCTTGTCTTGTCTTGTCTTGTCTTGTCTTGTCTTGTCTTGTCTTCTCTTCTCTTCTCTTCTCTTCTCTTCTCTTCTCTTCTCTTCTCTTCTCTTCTCTTCTCTTCTCTTCTCTTCTCTTCTCTTCTCTTCTCTTCTCTTCTCTTCTCTTCTCTTCTCTTCTCTCATATGACCTCATCACTGCAGGTCTCCATTAAAAGTGGGAGTGTTGAGTGTGTGACTCCCAGGAGGACTCTGGCCATTTAGTGACGATTATTTATCCTCGCTACTGACTAGTGGAATTGAAGTGGGGTGGGGTGGGGGTGGGATTGAAATGGAAAGGAGCAGAGAGGAATGGGGAATTGGTGGTGTGGAGAAGGTTGGAGAATGGTGGAGGGGAGAGGTGAGAGGTATGGAGAGAGTTGAGGAGCAATGGTCTGGCAAGGAATGGCAAAGAGAAGAAGGAAGAAGAGAATAGAAGGGGAGGAGGGAAGAGATGAGATTATGATGCTGAGTGGAGGAGTGGATGGGAGGTATGGAGAGGACTGTTATGGCGCAGGTGGGGGAGGAGAGTGGAGGAATGGTGTGGCGAGGAGCGGAGATGAGGGAAGTTGAATGGAGCTGCAGAGGAAAGTGTAGTGGGGAGAAGAGGTGATGAAATGGGACTGGCTGAGAGGTGTGGAAAGAGGAGAAAAGAGGAGAGGAAAGGAGAGTGGTAGTGATACTAGTGATGCAGTGTGGAGTTTGCAGGAGTGGCGTGGAGAGAAGCGTTTTCAATCAGGGAGGAGAGGGAAGGAGAGCGTAGTGGTGTAGTGTGGAATTTAGGGTAGAGGAGAGAAGAGGAAATGAGATGTGTGAAAAGGGGAGCAAAGAGGAGAGGAGAGAAGGGGAGAGGAGAGGGGAGGGGAGGAGGGGTATAGGGTTGAGTTTAGTGGGGTGCCGAGGAAGTAAAGTCCCCATTAATCTCTGGCACGTGCAGTGGTGCAGATTTACGCCGGCCGAGCCCTTCACTCATGTCAGATTTATAGAGGAGAGTCGTGGCAGCAATCACTTAGTGTGCCAGGCCTCATAGTGGCCACAGCCACAGCCACACACACTCACCTCTCTGTGTCTCTGTGTGTGTCTCTCTCTCTCTCTCTCTCTCTCTCTCTCTCTCTCTCTCTCTCTCTCTCTCTCTCTCTCTCTCTCTCTCTCTCTCTCCACACACACACACACACACACACACACACACACACACACACACACACACACACACACACACACACACACACACACACACACACACACACACACACACACACACACACACACACACACACACACACACACACACACACACACACACACACACACACACACACACGCTGCAGTCATGGGCAGAGCAGGGCTTGTCTGGACAATGTGTGTAGTGGCATGTCAGTATGGGCAAACTGAGGAATGGTATTTCAGCTATAACATGAATGCTGAATCATAGTGTGTCCCATCTAAAGGTGTTCTATAAAAAACTTAATGTTACAGTAAGCAATCGTAAAATGGGTCTTATGTGTCAGTGAAAAAGGGCACATGGTCAATTCAAATGATAATTTTATGGTCAGCAATACAGAGAATACTCAGATCATTCACCTTCAGACATTTTTGCTGTGTGTGTATTGGGCGTTTCAGTCTGACAGGTAGCTGTGAAAGTGATGTCATGCAGCATAGTAATTTCCAGTCTGACTCATCGCCGTGACGCCCACTGAGAGAGAGGGCGTGATGACTTCCCATGATGCACCACAGCAATGAGCCGCTCACAGTAACACACACACACACACACACACACACACACATACACACACACACACACACACACACACACACACACACACACACACACACACACACACACACACACACACACACACACACACACACACACACACACACACACACACACACACACACACACACACACACACACACACACACACACACACACACACACACACACACACACACACACACAGAGTAATCCAGCAAAAGGTGTCTGCTTATGCAAATGCTGTAAAGCATACTTCTGGCTGGTGGTGTGCTTAGCTGCTCCGGCAGGGGTGGGGAAGTGAGCAGATTGTTGTGGTTGTCAGGGGGAAAATATGGCAAATGAATGTAACTTATTTATGCAAATGTGTTTGTTTATTACCGTTATTATTTTGGTGGAAGCAATATTTGTGTGCCACTATCTAAAATGCAAATGAGTGTGTGGCGTGAGGATGTTTTGAACCATGAATGTGTGAGAGAGAAGGAGGGCTGGAGAGAGAGAGAGAGAGAGAGAGAGAGAGAGAGAGAGAGAGAGAGAGAGAGAGAGAGAGAGAGAGAGAGAGAGAGAGAGAGAGAGAGAAAGAGAAAGAGAAAGAGAAAGAGAAAGAGGGAAAGAGAAAAAACGGACTGGAGACCGGAGAGGAGGGAAAGAGGTGGAAAAAGGAGAGAAATAAGAAGACAAAGAAGGAAAGGAAGAGAGTAAGAGCGGGAGAGAAGAGGGCTGGGGTAGAGGGACATCAGAGCTGGGAAACAGTGCAGAGGCCCAGATAGGATCCTCAAAGGGAGATACTCACCTCAGTCCACACACACACACACATGCACGCACACATGCACGCACGCACACACACACGCACGCACGCACACACACACACACACACACACACACACACACACATACACACACACACACACACACACACACACACACACACACACACACACACACACACACACACACACACACACACACACACACACACACACACAGGGCATTGTTTAGTGAGTAAGGGTGATGGACGGGGCATTATCAGTGCATGATTAATGATTCCACAATAATAGATTGGATGATAAATGAGAGTATTTTGTTTTACTCTCTCTGCGCCACTGAAGACATTTACTGTAGTCTGCAGTCTTCATTGGCCCAGAGGGTCGCCCATTGTGTGCTAAGGCACACACACACTCACACACACACACACACACACACACACACACACACACACACACACACACACACACACACACACACACACACACACACACACACACACACACACACACACACACACACACACACACACACACACACACACACACACACACACACACACAGTGCCCTGGGCCACTGTTGTATATGGCTGTGCCACTGGACCTTGAGATAATGTATTCAGTTCAGTTGTGACACTGCCCCAGGCTTCCTGGCTGTGTCATTACTCTCCAGTGTTTAATGGGTTAATTTCCCCAGACATTTGCATAGGCAATATGTGTGTGTGTGTACGTGTGTGTGTACGTGTGTGTGTGTGTGTGTGTGTGTGTGTGTGTGTGTGTGTGTGTGTGTGTGTGTGTGTGTGTGTGTGTGTGTGTGTGTGTGTGTGTGTGTGTGTCTGTGTGTCTGTGTGTCTGTGTGTCTGTGTGTCTGTGTGTCTGTGTGTCTGTGTGTGTGTGTATCATAGGTGGGCCACGGCTGTTCTATGTGATGATTGGGTGAGGAATTATTGGGTTGATCATATTGGTTATATTAAGGGATGTATTGTATGTAAAACACTGTTTTCACAATCGTCCAGGCTGAGAGTACACCATGCCGTATGCTTTGTTCTTGTTAAATCAAATTAAAGCAAAACCAAATTAAAACATGTTTTGGTCCCCATTTGTGGTCATTAATGTATTGTGTTGATTAATGTCTCAAGCAAGAATTTAATCACTGAAATCACTGTAGTTTTGGGTTGGAGGTGCGCAACTTGTCTTGAGCACGGGTGAGGGGGTGCTTTTAGGAAAAAAAGGTTGTGGATCCCTCATTTAGAAGACTGGACCTGACCCCATGTTGTTCAATTTGTGACATTGCATAGCATGATTTGTCTTGGTAACCATATTGAAATTCTTTGGTAGTAGTACAGTAGGGCAGTCATGGGTGAGCGGTTAGGGTGTCAGACTTGCATTCCAGAGGTTGTCGGTTCGACTCCCGACCCGCCAGGTTGGTGGGGGGAGTAATCAACCAGTGCTCTCCCCCATCCTCCTCCATGACTGAGGTACCCTGAGCATGGTACCGTCCCACCGCACTGCTCCCCATGGGGCGCCACTGAGGGCTGCCCCCTTGCACGGGTGAGGCATAAATACAAATTCGTTGTGTGCAGTGTGCAGTGTTCACTTATGTGCTGTGGAGTGCTGTGTCACAATGACAATGGGAGTTGGAGTTTCCCAATGGGCTTTCACTTTCACTTTCACAGATAGAGTGACAGAGTAGAGATGGATGAATACATGCACAGAAGGCTTAAAAAAATGCCCCTGTAAAGGGCCGTACACACACGTCGCTACTAGTTACTCGCTCAGCGAAAGAAGCCAATAGAACGTCAATGTGTTCCAGCGGGTCTCGCTGGCGAGTAGGCGAGTACTGTACAAGCGATGCGATGTGGGCGGATCCCGAGTTGAAAATATTTTATCTTCGAGCGAGGCGAGTAAGCGAGTAACCAATTGGAAGGCAGAGTTCGGTACTTCTCGCCTGTTCATTGGTAGTTAAAGCCGCGGGAACTTTCAGCGAACGTTCCATGAAAGAGAGGCGAGTAGGCGAGCAAGCGAGAAGCTAGCAAATAGCAGCGATGTGTGTGTACGGCCCTTAACAGAGGGCATTTTGCCTGCATGCCCTGTTGTGGTAAAGAGGGCATCATGCCATTTGTCCTGTTGTGGCACAGAGGGCGGCATGCATGCTACTTGCCCAGGGCAGAGGGGGGCACCCACACCATGCCTCCTGTGAGGCTTTTAATGTAATCATTCTCTTTCTCTCTCTCTCTCTCTCTCTCTCTCTCTCTCTCTCTCTCTCTCTCTCTCTCTCTCTCTCTCTCTCTCTCTCTCTCTCTCTCTGTCTCTCTCTCTCTCTCTCTGTCTCTGTCTCTCTCTCCAATCTATCCTAATCTCTCAATTTCTCACTGTGTGCTTTTTTTAGCTGCAGATTTTTTTTTGGTTTGGTCTTCTCTGGACCCCGCTACCACAGATGGTGGGTGGTTGGTTATTAATATTGGATAAATCAGAGCTATCTCTGGAGGCTTTGAGAAATGGCAATCGCTTTTTGCTATCAGCAATTAAAATCCTCTCCTCCCCTTCCTCAGTCTCATGCAGAGATTTTAGTTTTAGCCAGGCATCAATGGCCCTGCCTCTCTCTCTCTCTCTCTCTCTCTCTCTCTCTCTCTCTCTCTCTCTCTCTCTCTCTCTCTCTCTCTCTCTCTCTCTTTCTCAATCTCTCTCTCTCTCTTTCTCAATCTCTCTCTCTCTCCCTCTCTTTCTCAATCTCTTTCTTTCTTTCATGTCCGGTATCGCCCAATTTTTCCAACAGTGTGTCAGAGTGTCTTCCCCTCAGTGTTCATCTAATTCCCCTGCTCTAGGCCCACACTCAAGTCCTCTGTTGAAAGGCCTGTCTGTAAGTTCATTATGTCAAAGCTGAGTCGAGTGCTTGAGGTTGACTTTCTCTGGGTGTGCATGTGTGCATACATGTGTGTGTGTGTTTCCATAGGTTCTGAATAGGTGGGGCTTTTTGCCCCCCCCCCCCCCCCAAAGATTAATGTTGAGGGCAAAAGCACCCCAATGATTATGGAAATATTGATTGTTGTCTTCTATCCGCCTATGCACACACTTCAGTCATTACAACATTCTACAATTTCGAGCCCCCAATGTTGAGCAAAAGTTGGCGCCTTTGTGTGTGCTTGTGTGGTGTGTGTGTGCGCGCATGCGTGTGTGTCAAAAATGGATTGAGTGCTTAAGGCTGACGTCCTCTCTGTATGTGTGTTTCCTTGCAGAGGGATGCAAAGGGCCAGTACCTGTTTGACCTGATCTGTCACCATCTCAACCTGCTGGAGAAGGACTACTTTGGCATCAGATATGTGGACCCAGACAAACAACGGGTGAGTCGGCTGTTCTCTTTCTGTGTGTGTGTGTGTGTGTGTGTGTGCGTGCCTGCCTGCTTGCCTGCCTGTCTGTCTGTCTGTCTGTCTGTCTGTCTGTCTGTCTGTGTGCGCGCGTTTATAAACGGGTCTCCTTCTTTTAATTATTAGTCTCGCGCACCATCCTACGTACTTCCGCCAAGAGACTTGGCTCCGCACTACGTCTGGCACCCGTTTTCTGTGGAGCGATGTTGACCGGTAGGATTTTGGCCGGTGTTCTGACAAACGGTCCTACATTGTAATTTTATCCTACGGTACGATGTTCTGTCAGACATGTCTGTTAAATGGTCCTACATTGATGTAGATAGACTTCAGACATGTTTGTTCAACAACTTTTAAGTTAAATCAACTTAATTTTTTCCGAAAATGTCCTTCCTGCTTCCTGCAATCGCGTCAGATCAAACAACCTCCAGACCATGAATATGAAATGAAATGGTAGTGTTATAGGATGGTCAGGACCAGGCTATTTAATTATAGCTGTGGTGTATAGTTTATTGGTGTGTGTATGCGTCTAAGTGTCGACAAGAGGGCATGTCTTACCATTCAGGTGTGGTGCAGAGGAAAGCCGTGATGTGGACTCATCACTCTCCATTGCTCTTCCTCTCCCCATCGGCCCAGAGTGCAGCAACCCATTTCATCTGTCACAACGGGTTCACAGTTACTATCCTCACCCAGGCAGGGGCATGGAAAGAAGGAAAGGGGGGCTGGAGTGGGCTGTGAGGAAAGGATGTGGGTGTGGGGTTATGGAGATGGTGTGTGTGTGTGTGTGTGTATGTGTGTGTGTATGTGCGTGCATGTGTTGCATGTGTGCGTGCGTGCGTGCGTGCGTGCGTGCATGCGCGTGTGTGCATGTCCTGGAGAGAGAGTGTGTGGCCCTTACACTGTCATGAAGTATTCACGTGTATGATTTGGAAAGTGGAGTTTGGGCAGATGACACAAGAGGTCCCGTCCCGCTGCCCCTCCATTTCTGCCACTGCCACTCAGGGCTGTTATTTTAAGGCAGGGGGTGTGGAGGATGGTGGAGTGTTAGGATTGGGGTGTGGAGGATGGTGGAGTGTTAAGGATTGGGATGTGGAGGATGGTGGAGAGTTAGGATTGGGGTGTGGAGGATGGTGGAGTATTAGGATTGGGGTGTGGAGGATGGTGGAGTATTAAGGATTGTGATGTGGAGGATGGTGGAGTATGTTAGGATTGGGGTGTGGAGGATGGTGGAGTATTAAGGATTGGGGTGTGGAGGATGAAAGTGAAAGTGAAAGCCCATTGGGAAACTCCAACTCCCATTGTCATTGTGACACAGCACTCCACAGCACACAAGTGAACACTGCACACAACGAAATTGCATTTATGCCTCACCCGTGCAAGGGGGCAGCCCTCAGTGGCGCCCCATGGGGAGCAGTGCGGTGGGACGGTACCATGCTCAAGGTACCTCAGTCATGGAGGAGGATGGGGAAGAGTACTGGTTGATTACTCCCCCCACCAACCTGGCGGGTCGGGAGTCGAACCGGCAACCTCTGGGATGCAAGTCTGACGCCCTAACCGCTCACCCATGACTGCCCATGGATGGTGGAGTGTTAGGATTGTGATGTGGAGGATGGTGGAGTATTAAGGATTGGGGTGTGGAGGATGGTGGAGTATTAAGGATTGGGGTGTGGAGGATGGTGGAGTATTAAGGATTGGGGTGTGGAGGATGGTGGAGAGTTAGGATTGAGGTGTGGAGGATGGTGGAGTGTTAGGATTGTGATGTGGAGGATGGTGGAGAGTTAGGATTGGGGTGTGGAGGATGGTGGAGTGTCAGGGGTGGAGCAAGGGCACACCCTCTGTAGAATAAGATGGAGGAAAATTTAGTGAAGGCAAAGAGATTCAACAAGATTTTTTTTTCTGATTCTCCGTCTGATTTTGAATCCAGGGAAATCACTCATATCATGTCAGACTTGCTTCCACATTGGCATGATGTTTTCAGTTAGACCCTAAAAATTGGTAAGGTGTGGCAGAAAGACTGAAAATCTGGAATAGACGTGGAACTTCTAAGGGGTTAACCAGACTTTGCCAGTGTGAAGCAGGTTGGCACTTATCTGGCTCTCCGGCCATTGGCTGCCAACACTTTCAACACAAATCTCACAGATGACACCTAACGGCACTGAGGTATAATTATGGCGACATAAAAGAGTTTTGTCTAAGATGGGTCATCAATAATGTACTGTGACATGTATCCAGCTCTGTTTCGCGTTGTAGTACTAGTAGTAGTAGTAGTAGTAGTAGTAGTAGTAGTAGTAGTAATAGTAATGGTAGTAGTAGTAGTAGCAGTGTTTAAATTGGCTTTTGGGAGGTGGGGGAGCCCTTCACTCGCGGTCAAAATAGCTTTAAAAAAAATAAAATAAATAAACATCGCCCCATCAGGCAAATACATGTATTCTATGGAGTTATTGCCCATAATTAATATCATACATAAATCAATGTATTACTCAGTTATGAGAAAGACAGCAAGGTACCCTCATTCCTTCTTCACTGTATTAGGTTGCTAAAAAATAGGTAAGCGGTTAGACCAGTATCACACCGGATGCATTTATGTAGCCTCCTTTTTTAATATTCTCTCCTGTCAGTTGGCAACAGTATGCTATTGGACTGTCAGTACAGGGGCAAAACAGTTTTAATTCTGACCACCATCACTGCACCATCAAGCTACAAAGGTGTAGACCTAAGACTATTAAGAACTCATATTATTGATGTGAATAACAATTTGTTTTAAAAGATCATATGATTTATTTCTTTAATTCTCTTAATTTATTTCTTTAATTCTCTTAATAATGTCATGGGTTTAGCATGCATTTATTAGCACGTTTTATGCCTAATAAGTAACAAAGTTAAAATAATAAAAATGCATGCTTAGGCTATGCTGTTCTATTACAGTGCGTGAAAGTGTGCACTGTCACTTTAAATCAGGCGGAGTCTGCAGAGAATATTCTCACTCGGACGTCTTTTCTTTACAGATTGCCCCTTTGGCTGACTGATTAGGCCCTATATGGGCGTTCTTATTTCAGTAGTTTAGTTATTTCAGCTATCTCGCTCCGTGCATATGTTTTAATTACACTTCAGTCGCATTAAGTAAATGCTTTTTTGCAAAGCAATAACTTTGGCAAAAGGCGGCAATAGATTGCTGCAATTTTAGCGCGAGAGAGACGATGCGCTGCTCTACACGCAAAGCTAGGATGGACACGCAGGAATCCCTGTCATTTGCTTACTGTCTAAAAACGTTTAATACGTTCCTGGCATGTTTAAGCCCACATAAAAGTAACCTGCAACCAAATGGCTACACATTCTGACAAAACATTGGACGGAAATCCCAAACTTGATGTTGATTTCCCCCCATTAACAAACTGCTGTTAAAGTAGGCAGACACCACGCTATTCTGCATGACTGTTTGGTTAACTTTGCCTGAAAGCTAGCCGATATCAAATGAAATGACAGCTTACCTCCGTTTTGTAAAAGGCATTGTATCTAGCCTACTAACTTTGCACATTGAACATGAAGGCATGGAGGACAGGCTTGAAGTAGTGACAACTCGAAGCGGAGTAGTTCTAGCTGTGAGAAAGAGCAAGCGCTCCGGACCGCTCAACTGTTGCAAAGTTGCAACGTTGCTACAAACTCAAATTGTGGTGTCTCGCAGCGCATGTGCAGAATGCAGATGCATAATAACCGAAATAATGCGGGAGTCCCTTAATCTTATTTTATGTTGCAATCAGTGGAAGAACACTTTCATAAAAATATATGATATTTCAAGAAGAGGTGAAAATGAACTGTGAACACACTGAGGGTGGGGCAGCAGGAGCGCAGCTCCGTCTGGCTGTCCCTCCGAGGTGAGGAGGCGGAGCTGTGCTCCGGAGGGCTCCGCCCCAATTTAAACCCTGAGTAGTAGTAGTAGTAGTAGCTTTATTTGTCCCAGTATGGGCAATTGTTTTGCAGTAGTGGTACACTACATGTAGTTCTGCGTGAAGGCTTATGAACACAGACTGCACCAACTTGCCACCTGTTCTGAAATAGAACACAATAGAATTGTGGCTATGGTTTTAGGCATACATCCTTTATAATATATAGAATGCTAAACCACATACCAACCTGTCAAGAGTGTTGTTCCCCTATTCCCATTGGAGGTCATGACAGTAGGTTAATGGTGAATACAGAGGACAATATATTTGGGCTCCGTCTGCAGTTATGCATAAAATATAATGTTTTCAAAATGTGATTTATTCATTTGGAGCTGACAGTTACAATATGTCTGCTCGCACGTTTGAAGTTCTGGCTCTGTCAAGGATGAGTTCTGTCAGTGGATCCGGGTCAATGTAAGGTCAGAGCTGAGCTCCATTGTTAGTTTGACAGTGGGAGCCAGCCTGTCCTGCACCCACTCAGAACTTTCTGTAAACCAGCTGCTCTGCTACACACAAACAGCAACAGTGGCCACCACACACCTCACTGAACCTCAGTGCACTGCATTGTACTGCACTGTACTGCACTGCATTGTACTGCACTGCATTGTACTGCTCTGCACTGCACGGCACTGCACTGTACTGTACTATCTCATTAGGTACAATAGCGTAAATGGTGTAACAGCAATGTAAAACCATATGCTAGTGTTGTACTTACGCCATCAATCAATATACTTTTACTTTTGACACCTCTGCACCAGGGATGGAAATAAGCACCCGTCCACCTGCCCATAACGGGTCAATTTGGCCTTTGGCAGGTGAACTATGTCAACCCACCCGTCACCTTGACAGGTGAAACTTCTTTACAGGCACCCAGGTTCACGTTGAATTATCCGCAGCATCAAATGTTTAAGCAAATTGGTAATGAAAAGAGTTATTGGCATCACAATAACTGTCTTAATGACCACAAAAGTATTGGATCAGAAAATTATCTTACTTGGCATTATAATGTTTGGAATGGTTGAATATGAACTGGTAAAAATGGTGACTGGTAAAAATTGTAGAATCGAATAGAATCTACCTGCCACAGTGACTGGTGAGGAAAAATGTTAAGTTCCACCCCTGCTCTGCACCCCTCGTGGCATCTCTGGTCAGGTATCATAGTTTCGCCCTTGCCAGGGAACATGGATTTGGGTGCAAAATTTTGAAAAATGATTTTTGCCAGGATACTTAGTATTATGGCAATCATGTTCTGGATAGTCACTGAAGGACATATGAGCATCATTTGCGATGTTTGATCTTCATAATGTGGTGTGCGTATGCATGTCAGTGGGGCTTCATTACACGCACAGACAGATTCACATCCACACACAGATACACACACACGCACACACACACACACACACACACACACACACACACACACA
>NC_085860.1:46426702-46429202 GCF_034702125.1 Engraulis encrasicolus | reverse complement strand
AAACTGTCGTTCATGTCGTTCGAATCAACTCTAGTCGCTTGAATCGCTTTTGCCTCTTCTCTCTCTTCTGTCTCCCTCTACTCAATACAAAGTCAATTACTTCTGTTGCGGGAATCGCTCATGTCGCACTTCGTCTATTTGTGCCTTGAGATACCATCTGTTTATGAGCTACGTACGCACAGTACATACAGCACATGGTCTTCTGCATTACATGCCTGGCTCCTTGTTGTGTGGACCCATGCAACTTATCCTTAGCCTTCTAGCACATGGGTACATAGAGAGGAGAACTGAAATGCGGGGAGGGAGAGAAGGAGGATGAGTCGTGACTCATGCCCTAGGTAAAAGCAAAAGCAAAAGTAAAAATATATGAGTGGCAAAGCTATTGAGGGATGGAGAGTTAAAAAGATTAAGGGTTGCCAACTGTTTACAAGATATCAAACACAAGCAGGTAATTGGAGTGCTTCTGGGTCTTCACCTTTTTTCCTTGGTGCTCATCAGTGTAGGGGCTCTCAAACTTGGTCCAGGAAGACAGATGCTGAGGCACTCAAGGTTGCAATTTTTTTTACTTTTTTATTTGGCTACAATGCCTACGCGTTTCGGCCCTTATGGCCTTCTTCAGGGCGTATCAAGAGCAGGTCACATGTATGCCACTTTTTAAAAACAATCAGGTTGGTCACATGACACAAGTCACATGATTAGCAGGTCACATGATTAGCAGATCACATGAGAGAATACAACAACAAGGAACTTGGGGCACCATAAGTAAGTAAAATACATTAGATTTGTTAGGTTAAGTAAACCCCAGCTTCACAGTAACAAATAATACACATATAATCATAATGATCTTTTACAACAGTTAGTAGTTCTGGAGCAGTAGGAAAAGGCATATTTTTGTTAAATCATAAACATATATATAAATATCAATCACACCAAGTTCCTTGTTGTTGTATTCTCTCATGTGATCTGCTAATCATGTGACCTGCTAATCATGTGACTCGTGTCATGTGACCAACCTGATTGTTTTAAAAAGTGGCATACATGTGACCTGCTCTTGATACGCCCTGAAGAAGGCCATAAGGGCCGAAACGCGTAGGCATTGTAGCCAAATAAAAAAGTAAAAAAATTGCAACCTTGAGTGCCTCAGCATCTGTCTTCCTGGACAATGTTTACAAGATATGTTGAGCTATTGTTTTCCAAAAGCTGTATTATTATACACTGTGCCAAGCAAGCAGTTTGTAATGGTAGCATGTCATACAAACCTGCACTGATTTCACTCAACCGTAAATCTGCATTGCTTTCCCTCAGCTTTCACAGGTGTACATGACTGGACTGGCCATCTGGCATAATGGGCATTTCCCGGTGGGCCCCGCACCCTTTTGGGCCCCTACTTTTTTACATTTCTGAAAATAGGGTGCCCACCGATGAGTCAGTTCAGCGCCGCTAAGTATGAGGGACCCCTTTAAACCAAAAGTGCCCGGGCCCTATTTCTCCCCCAGTCCAGTCCTGCAGGTGTTCATACAGAAGAGGGTGGGAGATGGGGATTGGGAGAAGGATGGAAGTATGGGGAGTTTGAAGGAGGAGGGACGCCAGCTGTTTATGAAATACATGTGCGTCATACTTGCAAGTACACTGCTGCCATAGTGTGGGTAATGGTACCGTGTCATTTGCTCTCCCTAGCTTTCACAGGTGCACGCAGAGAGAGCAGGGATGGAGGGAGGATGAGGAGATGGAGGTTTTGAGGAAGAAGAGGTTGAAGGGAAGGGGGAGGGATGACAGCTGTTTTTAGTGTATGGCAGTGACACTATCTGTAGAAATTGCTCTCACTGTTATTGGTGTTTGCAGTGCCTTCTCTGTGTCTACGCATTTGAAGTGCTGCTGATCAACTGGCTTTGTTCGTCAAACAAAATTGACTGTATATAATGTAGGCCCTACATACTTTACAGAGAGAGAGAGAGAGAGAGAGAGAGAGAGAGAGAGAGAGAGGAGAGAGAATATGAGCAGTAACATTGTTTCTGATATGTTACACACAGTGGGTAGTTTCTTCCTGTCCTCTGGGGGTGCTAGTAAACCTGCAAGGACATATGTACTTATGAGGTGACTAAAAACAGCATCACAGCCCTTATAGAACAGCCTTGCCACTTCCTATTAAGCCCCATTGTACCGGATTTTTGGCTGCAGTTCCAATGAGTTCTCCACTAGGCGCGCATCGGAGACCAGAATGAATGGGACCCGATGGAGCTAGATGCTAAAAATGACCAATTTCACCCAAGTCTCCTCAACAACGCTCAGATTTGAATGTCGTTCTGGAGACTTCAATAAGGGTTTTACATCAAAAGTTTAATAAAAAAGCACATATGGCCGTTTGATTTTTTACAGGAGGAGTTTTTGTTGCTCACTACTTGCTAGCATTTTGCTAAGGATGTGACGTCATAGACACTTAAAATCACTTTTTAAGCATATGCGTGGCTGAAAAAATCTAAAACTCAGCCGTGGGTATTTT
>NC_085860.1:46406702-46421702 GCF_034702125.1 Engraulis encrasicolus | reverse complement strand
TTCTGGTCGGACAACCTGTGTAGCTTACTGTATTCCTGGACCAGCCCTATTATACAGTCCTTTTTCGGGTGCACACAGCCCCATTTTTTACAAGGTCCTCCTCGCCGGATACAGTACTCTACACAGTTAAGATGGCATCCCCCAATAGAAGTATCAGTCCCGATTCACCCACACACACTGCTGACCAGTCACACATGGGAGACAGCAGGCCCCGGGAGGTGACACACACGCCCCCTGCTGGACAGACCACGACAGACGCGTCAGCAGCCATTCTACTCGCCCTCCAGCAGCTGCGAGAGGAGAATGTACAGATTCATCGGGAGCTGCGTGAGGACAACAGACAGCTGCGAGAGGACAACCTGCACATCAGGCAGGAGGTGAGGGAGGACTGCAGGCAGATGCGTGAAGAGAACCGGCAGATGAGGGAGGAGAGTCGGCAGCTGCAGAGGGATGTGCAGTTCCTGATGCAGCAGTACCACTCCACTCCAACACGCTCACCAGCCAGAGACCGTCAGGCGCCTGCAGCCACACCGGGAGCCCACTCACCTAGTGGACCACTCACCTCACCAACCCTGCAGCAGGACAGACGACACAGCCCTGCACATCCAGTGAGTGCCACCCGTCGTGCACCATCGCCAGAGCTACAGGTCCAAGACCAGCCACCTCTGCCTCGGCCACACGTCGCCACCACTGCAGCAGATGCAGTGACGTCTACCTCACGCCCACAAGTAGCTCCTCGTCACACATCACCACTGGTTGCTGAACTGACAGAGCGTATGAGGAGCATGAACCGGACACGGGGTCAGCTGGCCTTCTCATCCTCCTCCTCAGTGGACACACCACAGTATGCGGCGCCATACAGTCCACAGTGCTCTTCAGCCGCAGCAGACCAGGGTGGGAGAGTCCCGGACCAGTTCGTCCTGCCACCAGTTCCACGCCGGCTGCAGTCTCTGCCCCATCAGGAGACTACCTACCGCGGCCCCAAGATGAAGATCCCACTCTTCACCGAGGACGACCCGCGGCAGTTTCACCGAATGCAGCTGGCGCTGGACAACGTCTTGCCATCTGACGCGACGGAGCGCTTCAAATACCAGGTGTTGCTGGACCACCTGAAGTTTGAGGAAGCCGTCCTGGTAGCAGACGCATACTGTCACAGCGGCTCTCCATACACAGACACCATGGCAGCCCTCACCAAGCTCTTCGGCCAGCCCCGCAAGTTGGCACTCAGGCAGATCAACCTGCTACTGGCTGAGCCCCCCGTCGAGAGTGGTGACCAAAGAGGCTTCCGTCACTTCGCCCTGAAGGTCCAGTCATTGGTGGGGATGCTGGACAAGATGGGGACTCAGGAGCAGCTGGAGCTTCAGACCGGCTCCCACGTCTCACGCCTGCTGCCCAAGCTGCCGCATGAGCTGCGCACTGCTTTCCGGCGGTACATTGACCCTGCCCGTGTGCCTGTCCCCACGCTACGGGACTTCGCTGACTGGCTGGAGCATGAAGTCAGTGTGCAGATGGACGACACCATCGACCCGCCGCAAGCAGCAGCTGCAGCAGCAACCCAGCCAGCTGGACCGGCAGCGGGGCACCGGAGGGAAGCAGACGTCAGCCATGCAGCCTACCACAGTCCTGCTGGTAGAACCCCCATCCAATCCAGCTCCAGCTCCACCTCAGAGGGAAGAACAGCCCAAGAAGTTCTGCCCATTCTGCAACAGCAAGGAGCACTATTTCAACCAGTGCACTGCATTTAAGAAAATGTCCCTTGAACTGTGTGCAGAGTGGGTGAAGGCCGGCAATAAGTGCTGGAGGTGTGGACGCGGCCACCAGGCAGCACAGTGCTACCTCAAGGCACGTTGCGCGAAGTGCGACCGTCGGCACCTGGAGATCCTGCACGAGGTCAACTACTACAACAAGCCAGAGCCAGCTGCGCCGTCTTCAGTCAGCCAGCCTGCCACTTACTACCTGGACCCAGCGAGGAGAGGCAGTAGCGTGCTGCTGAAGATGGTGAAGGTGCACCTGCATCACCGGGGCAAGAGGATGGAGACATACGCCATCCTCGACGACGGCTCTGAGCGCACCATGCTCCTTCACCAAGCAGCGCAGCAGCTCGGCTTGCAGGGACCGAGTGAGGACCTGGCCCTCCACACCATCCGCCAGGACGTCAGAACAGTGCCTGGGAGGTCTGTATCCTTCTCTGTGTCATCAGCCAGCCACCCAGAGAAGAGATACAAGATCCAGCGGGCCTTCACTTCGCCAGAACTCAGACTGTCCCCTCAATCACATCCTGTTGAGGCTCTGAAAAGGACCTACAGTCACCTCAGAGGTCTGCCTCTTCAGCCATTCACAAAAGTCCAGCCACTCCTCCTCATCGGCTCGGACTACCCAGACCTCCTCATGCCCATCCAGCCAGTGCACGTAGGTCCCACGGGTGCACCTATAGCACTGAAGTCGCGGCTTGGATGGACACTTCAAGGCCCTGCCAAGGCCGTTCAGCACCACTCCTCCACTTCCTCCAGCCTGTGCATAGGAGCACAGACACCTGCTAGCCGTCAGCATTCTGCCAAACGCCAGCACAACACCTCAGTCAGGCTGGCACAGGCAGCGGCTAGCAGTCATCGATCACAGCGACCAGAGGTCCACACCCGTCAGGCAGTCAGTTCTGCCAGCAGCCCAGCTGACAGCCCCAACTGGCGCCTCCCTCTGCGTCAGCTTCACCGTCCATCCTCAGCTCAGGTTGTGCGTCATGTCAGCACCTCCGGTGGCATGAAAGGGCCACAGCGCACAGCCATCAGAGCCCATCACAGGGCGGCCACCATCAGTGCTGCCACCCAGAGACAGTCATCACGCCTTCGGCCCAAGTCAGTGGTCCCACACAGCCGTGTGGAAGAAGAGCAGCATCAGCAGCATCACTTCACTCCAGCATCGGAGCCTCATCGGCCCAGTCACCGTGGGCAGATGGGGCGGCCTAGACACTGGACTCCTGGTTCCACTCATCACCCACCAACCGCAGTCATGCCAGGAGCTGTTGGTAGGTGACAGCACAGACTGGGTCTCTGACCTGACCAAGCACTGTCTTTCGCCTGAACCATCAGCATACCATCGACATCTCATCGGTACCCAACTTCCACCACAACATCATATTTCAACTTTGTTCCACAAAGTTGGGGGCGGCTGTTCAGAATTGTGCCTCCTGGCCACAGTGACTGACAGTTCAGGCCCTTTCTCCTCTCTTTCTCATCTCTCTACATTCAGCCCATCCCCCGTTGTTTGTCAGAGATGCTGCACACACACCCCCCCCCCCCCCTCTACTGCTCCCCTACTGACTTACAGACCCTTTCACTGACCTACAGACCTGGTACTTTTCCATCATGCACCAAGCATGTGGGTAGGCAGTGATTGGCCCAGCAACCAGACCTTCCGGCTCCAGAGGTAGGTCCTGGCCTACTGGGAACACCCCCTGGCTCGGCACCCTGCTGTGCAGCTGTGCATAGGGGCTGCAAGACAGGTCACTCTTCAGACCATCAGCTCACAGGGACTCTAGCAGTCAACTTGGGATCCACCTACCTCTATTCTCTGGACGTCTCAGGATCCCAGCGTCCATATGTACTCTTTGTTTCCGTGCGTCCATGAGAGAGTGAGTTTATGTATTGCATTGTTATTGTACTGTATTATGTCATGTCTGTTTAATGTATTGTCATTTACTACATGTATGTATTGTGCAGTAGCTCTGTGGTATGTTTACTCATTCTCATCTGTGTGCCATGGTTCGTCAAAGGGTACATTTGTTCAGTAATGTGCTTCTTTGGCTGAGTGGCACTTACATTCAGTTTAATGCCTGCTCTGTGTGTCTGCTGTAGGCAGACACATATCATGCCCATGGTCCACATGGCTACTCTAGGTAGCCATGTTATGTTCCCTACACATCCACCCTGTTTAGGATGTCTGCTGTAGGCAGTCACCCTCATGTTTCCCCTCCCCCTTGGTCAGATAGCTACTGTAGGCAGCTATCCTCCTTTCCTCACTGTATATATTGTATATTGTGTTGTATATAGTATTACGTGTATTTTATTACCGGTACGTACATATTTCTTATGTCTTATTTGTATTCTTTTTATATGTTTTAGTAAACCACGGTTCACGGTTTCAAGGCCTTCAATCTTGTGTGTGTGTGTGACTTCTTGGGGAGATCCATTTTTGTTCTGGTCGGACAACCTGTGTAGCTTACTGTATTCCTGGACCAGCCCTATTATACAGTCCTTTTTCGGGTGCACACAGCCCCATTTTTTACACTGTGTGTGTGTGTGTGTGTGTGTGTGTGTGTGTGTGTGTGTGTGTGTGTGTGTGTGTGTGCGTGTGAGTGTGTGTGTTTGTGGGTGTGTGTATGTGAGTGTGTGTGTGTGTGTGTGTGTGTGTGTGTGTGCGTGTGCGTGTGTGTGTGAATGGGTGTGAGAAGAGAGGAAGGGATATGTAGGTCAGGCATTGACTGCTGGTGGCTGGTGGCTTGTGGCTGCCAACTTTGTGTGTGTGTGTGTGTGTGTGTGTGTGTGTGTGTGTGTGTGTGTGTGTGTGTGTGTGTGTGTGTGTGTGTGTGTGTATGCGTGCGCGCACGCGCGCGTGTGTGTGTATGCGTGCGCGCACGCGCGCGCGCGCGTGTGTGTGTGTGCATGTGCGCGTAAGTTTGTGCATGCCTGAACCTATATGTGCATGTGCGTGCCCATATGCATTTATGTGTGTGTGTGTGTGTGTGTGTGTAAGTGTGTAACACCCGTTGTACCACGAGTGTGAGTGTTGAGTTCACACAGCCTAATAATATCCTCCTTTGTCATGCATTTTCACTTTATTCCGCCCAGCCATCGCAGTTATTATATAAAAGAGCCATTATCTCCTCTCCCACCTCGCACTATTAGCTCCGCTTTGGCCTACTTTCATAGTCAGAGGAGAGGATGGTGATGAAACACCTGGGGGAGAGACAGGATGGTGTCTGTGTCGGGGTCAGGAGGAGGAAGAGGAGGAGGACCCAGTGTGACATCCCACTCTGTCAATCAGCCCAAACCAAACGATGACGGAGATGGTGGAACACCTGGGGGAGGAACAGAATAGTGGCTGTGTCTCAGATGGCGCACTTATGGCAGTGCACTGACAGTCAGTGCATAGTGCTCACAGTGCACTGGGGGTCTTTAGTGCATAGTGTTGTGAAAAAGTCGGCACACTATGCACTGTGCCCTGACTGGAAGTGACGGTTGAGCTAGCATTAGCTCACCAAAATATCGGTTGGCTACTGTTTACATTGCACAGTTTGTCGTGCTTGTATTTACATTTTCTACATCCCAACTGGCAGCTATTTTGTGTACAATACTTGGCTTGGCATGAAAAGATTGGTGTCTCAGCAACATTACTAACAGAAATACAGGAGGCAGTTGACCAAACTCTTCTACTGGACTGAACGTCACGTTTCTTCCGTTTTTTGTCAACATGGCGCCCGTTTAGTGCGTGAAATGTTCATCGTTCAAGCACTGCGTTTTACACCATTGTTAGGGAATCATCTGGGCGCTTTTCAGTGCACTGAACAAACAAAATTTTACTTTGAAAGCGCCCTATGCACTGAATTATAGTACCCGAAGTGCACAAGTGCGCCATCTGAGACACCCCAAGTGGCTCTTTCTCAATGCCCTGTGTTCTAGCCTTGCTAGGACGTGAAACGCCCCGTGATTGGATACTCCGCGGAGTTCAACAAAGAGTATCCAATCACTGGGCCTTTCACGTCCTAGTCAAGGCTAGAGCACTGGGCATTGAGATGAGGCCAGTGTCTGTGTCGGGGTCATGAGGAGGAGGAAGAGGACCCATTGTGACACTGACATCCCACTCTGCCGCTCAGCCCAACCAAACGATGACGGAGATAATGGAACACCTGATGGAGAGATACTGGGCCCACTTGAATATGTAACCTCCCGGTTATAAGTGGTGGCTTAGTCGGCTGGGCACTGGACTACTGCGCGGGCGACCCGGGTTCGATTCCCGACCCGGGCCGTTTCCCGATCCTTCCCCGTCTCTCTCTCGCACTCGTTTCCTGTCCCACACTTCACTGTCCTGTCTAAATAAAAAAAGTTGCACCCCCCTTTACCTTGTGCTCAGGTTGTGTTGGACCCCCACAGAAGGCAAAGCTCCATGTGGTGTCATAATACAAAATAGAAATGAATGACTCTGGCCCTCCACCAAAAACTAAAAAATCACTGCTAAAGTGTGTGAGATCTGACCTCCAGCTCAAAACAAATGATAACTGCCTAAGGTGGGTCTGAGCTCTACAGTTGCAGATGCATTCTGTCCGATGTGGAGGAGGAGTGTCAGGGTGAGAAGGGAAATAGGAGGAGAAACACTGTGGGAAGGGTCAGGAAGAGGACGGGTGTCTCAGAGAGGAGAGAGAGAGGAGGAGGAGGAGGAGGAGGAGGAGGAGTGTCTCAGAGAGGAGAGACGGAGGAGGAGTGTCTCAGAGAGGAGAGAGGCTTCTGTGGTCCCCTTCTCTCGCTGTGCCCTTGGGCAGTGATGTGGCTGACTGGGTGTTTTTTACTCTCGAGGCTGCGATGTAGCCTCCAGTGTTTCTAGTCTCCAGGCAGCTACACCAGGCTTAAAGCACTAGAGACTACCAGCCTTGGGCCTTTATTTACCTTTCAATGCCTTTCTTTCTCTTTTTCTTTCTTTCTTTCTTTCTTTCTTTCTTTCTTTCTTTCTTTCTTTCTTTCTTTCTTTCTTTCTTTCTTTCTTTCGTTATGAACTTTCTTTGATTGTGCTTTTTGTCTACATCTCCCGCCTCTATCTCTCTCCCGCCTTTTTTTCTTTCTTTATGCATTCCCCTGCTTTCATTTCTGTCTATTTGCACGTTGCGTCCCCAATTACCAGCAGCTCATTTCCTCCATATCGAAATGAAGTATTCAGCATGCCCTGGGGAGAAGAGAAAAGATGGAATTGCGCTGCCGTTCTCTTTCAAAGGCATTGGCCATAATATTGTAATGGGAATCACTGCACTATAATGACTTTGAGCAACTTCTTAATTTCTTCAAAAATATTTTGTAAAAGAATGATTCTGATGATGATGGTGATGGTGAAAGTAATGATGATGATGATGATGATGATGATGATGATGATGATGATGATGATGATGATGATAGGAGTGATGGTGACAACGACGAAGACGATGATGATGATGATGATGATGATGATGATGATTAGGTGGTGGGTGGTGATGATGATTGTGGTGGTGGTCATGATGATGATAATGCTAATCATTATCATCATTCTTATTACTAAGAGTAGCCTTAAAAGCACGTTAGTTTATTTATTTTTATACAGTACTGTATGCTGGTACTTTTCGCATTTGCTCACTGTAAGTGTCATTCATCTTGCTCCTGAAGTAGTGGCACCTCAACTCATCATGTATGTCGTTTCTTCTCTCCACAGATATCTAGTAATACAATTGAATGCATTGCAAAGCAGTGTAGCGTAGTGCAATGTAATGTGTCATATTGTTTCTTGTTATCTCAGTTATCTCAAAATGTAATGTAATGAAATGTGATATATAATGTAATGTATTGTGTTTCTTGCTTCCACAGGTATCTCGTCTTCCTGCAGATCAAGAGGGATCTGTACCATGGCCGCCTCCTGTGTAAGACCTCAGACGCTGCCGTACTCGCCGCATTCATCTTGCAAGGTAATTGGAGGGGAGGGGTGTGTGTGTGTGTGTGTGTGTGTGTGTGTGTGTGTGTGTGTGTGTGTGTGTGTGTGTGTGTGTGTGTGTGTGTGTGTGTGTGTGTGTGTGTGTGTGTGTGTGTGTGTGTGTGTGTGTGTGTGTGTGTGTGTGTGTCATGGCCACCGTCTCTGTAAGACGATGTTTCCATGCTTGCCACATACATCCTGTAAGGTAACACACAGAGGTGTGTGTGTGTGTGTGTGTGTGTGTGTGTGTGTGTGTGTGTGTGTGTGTGTGTGTGTGTGTGTGTGTGTGTGTGTGTGTGTGTGTGTGCGCATGGCTCTGTGTCTGTGTCTATGAACCTGTGTCTGTGTGTTTTCAGTCATGTGTCTGTTGCGTGCTCGATAGTGTCTGTGTTTGTGTCTGTGTTTTTAGGGGGTGATGTGGCTATGGGTGTATCAGCCACCCTCAATCACTCATCCTTTGTTCACGTGGACCCTGTCTGTTGACGGATCCCATTGACTTTGCATGGGTAGCTAACCTCAGCCAAAAACTTTTCAGGCTGTGACCGATGTCTCGGGCCAATCAGACTGTGTGTTTTGTATGTATGTAAAGACTTCCTACATTCTGTTAGCCACGTCCATCACCACCATCCGTCAAAGGGTGTGGCCGACATGCCACATGCCTAACAGGCCATACCTGCAAAGCGGACCACTAGCACACTATGATGATGTAGTCAAGACCGCTTAGTCCGAGAGCAAGACATTACCAAAACCAGAGGGTGTCAAGGCCGACCAAGACCGAGACCAAGACATTACCAAAACCAGAGGGCATCAAGGCCGACCAAGACCGAGACCAAGACATTACCAAAACCAGAGGGCATCAAGGCCGACCAACACTGAGACCAAGACCAAGACAGACCAGCCGAGACCGAGACCAAGTCAAGATGAAGACAGGGCGAGTCACTCAGGGCCCTGCCCTAACAGTAGGGCACCGGGTTACTGCACTGGCGACCGGGTCATTTGCCGATCCCTCCCCATCGCTCTCTCCCCACTCGTTTCCTTTCTCTCCTCCACTGTCCTCTCAGAAATAGAGGCATAAAGGTAGGGCGAGTCAGGACCACTACTAGATCAGATCACACACTTGTGTGAACTGAAGAATAAAAGGCTCAGTTCTATGGGCTAAAATAACATAATTGAATTTAGACTAGACACAGTACACCACAGTAGATCTTTCCAACATTTGTGTTATGGTATGGAATGGTTATTGCCCGAGAACGTGACAAGACCAAGACCACATTAAGTTGTTTTTTTGTTTTTTGTTAAAGATATGTTTGGGCTTTGTATGCCTTTATTGTGACAGGACAGTTACAGAGGAACAAGAAATGAGTGGGGAGAGAAGGGGAAGGTTCGTCAAATGACCTGGGCCGGAATCAAACCCGGGTCACCAGCATAGTAACCCAGTGCCCCACCGTTACGCCACGGCAGGGTCAAGACCAAATTAAGTTGAGACAAAGACAAGATCAAGGCTCAGTGGCGTCGAGTACTACAACACTAATGCTATGTTCACACCAAGAGGGACCTATGCTAACTGAGCGACGGAAGTAATTACCGGTATTTCTCTATAGAGGGTAAGCGAACTGGGCGACCAGTGCGAATTCGCCAGGGGCGAAGCGAACTGAGCGATCAGAGCGGATGTCAACGATTAAAGCCAAGCTAATATTATGGTTATGAGAATATGATGCCACTCGGCGAAAACCACTTGGAATGTTCATATCTCCGAATGTCCCAGGCTGTCAAGCCAGAGCCGTTATGTGATTAGCTAAATCAAACATGTCAATGTCACGTCCAGTGCAAATAAACTTCTTCAGCTATACCTCCGCAACCAGGCAGAGTAAGGTCGCCCTTCTGGACGCAGCATAAAGCACACCATCCCAAGGACACTTCTCCAGTGTGAGGCGTTGATGGTTTTCCTGTTCTCTCTAATGTGATTTACCATTAGAGGATTTAGGGTTTCATCTCCAGGATCTAGAACACACCACATCCTCGCCAGCCTTTAGCCTTTAGGGAGCTGTATCTCTCACCGTGTCTGATCTATGGAGCATGCACGCACGCACACACCTACGTGCACATGCAGGCACACACTCATACACACACACACACACACACGCACGCGCACGCACACACACACACACACACACACACACACACACACACACACACACACACACACACACACACACACACAAAGGGCTGTATCTTTGCTGTTTTTGATCTATGGCACACTCTAAAAAGCATTACATACACCAGAATTCTCAGTTCACACGCACATACGCACACACGCACATACTCGCACTCTCTCACACACACACACACACACACACACACACACACACACACACACACACACACACACACACACACACACACACACACACACACACACACACACACAGTCCCCAGGTCACAGTCCCTGATGATTAAATAAGCATAAATCACAGATTCAGATATAATCTGTGTGTGTGTGTGTGTGTGTGTGTGTGTGTGTGTGTGTGTGTGTGTGTGTGTGTGTGTGTGTGTGTGTGTGTGTGTGTGTGTGTGTGTGTATGTATGTGTGTGTGTTTCTATGTTTGTGTGTGCCTGTGTCTTTGTCTGTGCGCAAATGCGTGTGTGTGTGTGTGTGTGTGTGTGTGTGTGTGTGTGTGTGTGTGTGTGTGTGTGTTGTCCTTGCCAAGGAGCCAGTGAAGGGCGTGGGTGCCAGCTCTTCAGCTCCCGGGAAGAGGAAGTAGCAATAGAAAGTGCAGAGCAAGGGGGAATATGTGGCTCGTTTGGCAACGCTGCTAGGACCGTACCTGGCACGTGGTGTGTGTCTGTGTATCTGAACCCATATATGTGTGTGTGTGTGTGTGTGTGTGTGTCTGTGTTTGTGTGTCTGTGTGTGTGTGTGTGTGTGTGTGTGTATGTTCTTGATTCATGTATGACTGAGTTTATTGTTTGTGCATGTTTATATGTACTTGTACTATGTGTATGTGTGTGTGTCTGTGTGTGTGTGTGTGTGTGTGCGCGTGTGTGTGTGCTTGTTCATGTGTGCGTCTGTGTGTGTGCACGTGTACGTGCGTGCGTGTGTGTGTGTGTGTGCGTGTGTGTGTGTGTGCTTGCGTGCGTATGTGTGTGTGTGTGTGCTTGCGTGCGTATGTGTGTGTGTGTGCTGTTGAATTAAAGATGTGCCGGCCCATCGCCTCATCTCAGGAAGTCATCTCGTCAGGCAGCCTGGAGGGCTCAGTGTACCATGAAATCACAAATAAACACAAAGCCCAGCGCCGCTCCTGATTGGCCCTTCCACCTGTCACTCACAGCACCCGTGCAGGTGTGGGCGGGATCTATAGAGTCCCCTGGTGGAAATGCTAGTCATGTTGCCCAGATTGCAAACACACCCAGCCACTTGTTTACTGCTTGTTTTGGGGCCTGTTTTGTTGTTGTTGTTGTTCCTGGCTGTTAACATTTGGGAGCTTGTTTGACATGATGCATTTGACGGCAACGTTTGCCTTTTTTATTATTTATGATTTCCAAGGTAAGCCTGCCAGGTTTCCAGACGAAGCGCGTTTCATACACATAGGCAATTCGGTGCATTTAGCAAAAAATCGATTGTAAACATAAGATTAATCGATAAGCACATAACACTTTTATTTTAGTAACAACTAAGGCTGTAACGATACACCCAACCCACGATTCGGTTTGTATCACGATATATGACCTACGGTTCGATACGCCCCACGATTTTTTTTTTAAATTTAAGGGAAAAAAAAAAAAGAAAATAAATGTTATATATATGAAGAGTTCAGATGCAAAACCCCCTAACTCCATTTCTGAAGACCTGCAGTTCTGTATTTTTACAGAACCCCGTTGTTGGTTTGGTTTACATTCATGTACCTGATAATACATATAAATAGTTATATTGCATAAATAAAATGAAAAAATATGCAATTTTGATAGCTTTGTATTAAATGAATGAAGATTATTTTCTGAAATGGCACTTAGGGGGTTTTGCATCTGAACTCTTCATATATATATATATATATATATATATATATATATATATGGCTGTACATATATATATATATATTTAATTTATATCTATATATATATATATATTAGGGGTGGGCATAGATTAATTTTTTTAATCTAGATTAATCTCACTGTAATTATGAAATTAATCTAGATTAATCTAGATTAATCTATATCAAAATGGCTCATTCAGAATAGGCACGATAGCGAAATAATGCCGAAAAAAACCTTGGGGTTTCTTAAGACAGATGGCGCATTAGACCAGAGCTCATCTTTTTTTCCAAAATGCATCTCATCTTCAAAAAATGGTCATGTTGATACTTGGAGATGAAAAAATCACAGCAATATGTGTAAAGTGTGTCCAATATGTTAGGAAGCATTTACAATTATAAGATACTGAAATTTCAAAATGAACAGCGCTATAAGTTGTAGAGGCAAATACAGATAAATCTATCAAACATTTAGGCTATTTAAACAATATTACCTCAACAATTCAGCATTTCTAATGGGCAGAGAGAGAGAGAGAGAGAGAGAGAGAGAGAGAGAGAGAGAGAGAGAGAGAGAGAGAGAGAGAGAGAGAGAGAGAGAGATTGCCACTGACTGCAGCGGCTCCTTTAAGAGAGGGAGGAACTCTGCGCGTAGTAGCCCAGGCACAGCAGCCCTCAGCAGAGCCAGGCTACTGGATATGCCTATCTAGAACCTACAGCACTGGCACACTGCGATTTCACAGTTGTTCTCAGAGTTAGAATGCCAGATGAGTAACAACTCGACATGAATTCAGTTTGCAAAAAAAAAAGTCAAGCGCGACAACCGCGAGGTTTATTACCGTCGGACATGAGAATATCTCACTGAATCGCAAATGTGCGCGATTGCAACACAAACATTCAGCGAGAGTAGATATTGATAGTTTCAGTTTGACAATCTTCAAAATGCATAGGACTATCACACGGAATGTTTTGCAATTATAGCACAGGCAAGATTTCTGGAAGTTGTTTATGTATTCTATGCAATGCGTGAGGAAATGTAGGCTATGTCGGGCTGGTAGCTACTCACACACAATAATGTCTCTCTATGCTTCACCTCAAACAATAACGTCTCTTTAGTCTACCACTTGTGAAAAAGCACTCAAACAACAACTACCACGGCAGAGGGATTAATGTTTTCAGCATGCAAACACTTCATATTTAGTAGGTCTGCTGAAACAACAGGTGGAGAGAGGAGAAGCGACTGGAGCGCAGTCTAAAAGCGTCTGAATTAAACGCTATGGTGACGTGCCCAAACTCCAAACCTAGGCTATATTTTGAGAATAGATTAACATGCGATATTTTCTTCATCGCGCGACAAGAGTCTCACATTATCGCAGCACGTTAACGCCGATAACGGCCCACCACTAATATATATATATATATATAGGCCTATATATGCTTTCTTTTTGCATTTAGGCTACCTGCCTACATTCATTTTGTAGGTGTACTAAATGATTTTGCAGATATAGTCCTACCACTGCAACCTGTTCCCCAGGTGTTGACATCAAAGCACAACACAGAGAAATAAGGGATATTAGTTCACGTTCACCAATGAAAAATAGGCTTATTATTATTAGGCTTAGATCATATCATGCTGAGATGCTGACCGTGTGTGAGAGAGACAGAGACGGAGAGAGAAGGGTCAGGGTTCCAGTAGGTAGCCTATAAGAACTGTCTCACATTATCAAACATTATCCAATTAATATCCAAACATTAACATATTTCGTCAGGAAACATGTTGTATTATGTTACTTACAGAAATGCAACACTTGATTTTGATGTTTAATATTTTTGTAACTTTTTTGATGGTGCAGCAGCGCGCCACGCTTATAGGCCTACAAACAAAACTCGAAATGTACCTCAGTTATGTTCTCATCTCACTTTGCAACACGCACGTTGTCCTTTGTTTGGTTTTGTGATTTGACATTTTGTCAAGAGAGGGAATGGATGCAGAGGCTGAAATAGAGTATGTTTTCGCTAGGCAGGCGGTCAATGCGGCAATGCTGCCTAATATCCACATCGACCTTAACGTTCGCCCGACTTCAGACACTTCCCTTATTAGAGCGTAGCGTGGTTTGAGAATTTGGGCAGGCGGAGCATCTCGCTCTCTCGCTCTCTTTCTCTCTCTCCGCTCAACGTCAGTCCCCACTCAACATGCATCGGCGCATGCATGAATCAAAAAATATTCACACGTTTGATAAAGCCTTCATGGTCAGTTGTTCATTTCATGCTTTACCTTCCGACGTTTGCCCAAGTTTTTCGTCTATCGGAGGTTTCTCAGGCAATTGATAACAACAAATGCACGTGCTGGTTGGACGTAACAATTTTATAAGAGAGGGGTGAATGGAAGTGTTAGGCCTACTCGCACATGTCAGTGCGCCCCTTTTCTACTCGTCTTTTTTAAGCGCATATGCAAACATTTGTATCCTGCTGTTTTCCAGACTGAGGGGTAGCCTACATTTTAATGGTTCTCGCGCCAAATGCGCCAAAGTGCGCACGTTAAGTATGCAGAGCCCTTAACAACTTTGAAAGGGCGCATCGCGATTCTGCGAGGGAGGTTCGCGATAGGGGTTCGTGGGTCTGCGTACCGCGATCCCTCGGTTCGATGCAATATCGTTACAGCCTTAGTAACAACAATGCTTAAAGAGCCATACATATATGAACCCACAGGCTAACTACAAAGGAATTTAAAGATGCATTAGGTAACCAGCCATGCATCCCTCTAGCTAACAAACGTCATCTCCATGAGATCCACGCATCTGTCTGCTGTTGGTGAAGGATGATGTTAAGTTTCAGTGGATGTAGCCCATGCATACATCAAAATGTCAGGTTAACTAATGAATGTCATTCTCTCCCTCTCTCTCTGTGTGTGTGTGTGTGTGTGTGTGTGTGTGTGTGTGTGTGTGTGTGTGTGTGTGTGTGTGTGTGTGTGTGTGTGTGTGTGTGTGTGTGTGTGTGTGTGTGTGTGTGTGTGTGTGTGTGTGTGTGTGTGTGTGTGTGTGTGTGGTGTGTGTGTGTGTGTGTGTGTGTGTGTGTGTGTGTGTGTGTGTGTGTGTGTGTGTGTGTGTGTGTGTGTGTGTGTTTTCTATCTCCTCTCTCTCTCCCTCCCTCTCTCTCCATCTCTCTGTAGCTGAGATCGGTGACTACGACCCCGGGAAGCATCCGGAAGGCTACAGCTCCAAGTTCCAGTTCTTCCCCAAACACTCGGAGAAACTGGAGCGGCGGATTGCAGACA
>NC_085860.1:46389202-46396702 GCF_034702125.1 Engraulis encrasicolus | reverse complement strand
GACTGCAACAACTTGATCAGCCTTCAAATCAATACACAGATCATGGATTCTTCCAAGTACCACCAGAGATGTCTCAAGTACCACCAGTGGTACACGTACCACAGTTTGAGCACAATCTATCTATACCTCTCCATGCGTCTCTTGCTATACTCCCTCCATCTTCTTGATCTCACCTGCCCCTCTCTACCTCCAACTCTCTCTCTCCTCTCCCTCATCACTTCCTCCCTCACTCTTTTCCAGTGGTGTAGTCTACTTTTTTATAGTGGGTATACTGTATATTTGAGCATTTTTTGAAGTGGGTATACTGTATATATTTGTGCTATTCAAAACAATGGATCAATCAATTTTAAGTGGGTATACTGAAATCCCTGAAATTTAGAAGTGGGTCTACTCCGTATACCCCCGTTCTACGTAGACTACACCACTGCTCTTTTCTGCCCTCCATATTCCCCCCTGTTATTCCTCTCGCCATCCCTCCTTTTTATGCTCCCCACCCCCTATCTACCTCCATCTCTCTCTACCCTCCTCCATTCATTCCCCTCTCTTCTCTTCTCTTCTCTTCTCTTCTCTTCTCTTCTCTTCTCTTCTCTTCTCTTCTCTTCTCTTCTCTTCTCTTCTCTTCTCTTTTCTTCTCTTCTCTTCTCTTCTCTTCTAGTCTCCTCCCCTCTCCTGCCCTCGCCTTGCCTCTCCTGTCCTGTCCTGTCCTGTCCTCTCCTCTCCTCTCTTTTCCTCTCCCCTGATGCGTCTCGTGCCGAGAGGAGAAGTTCTTTGGCGAAATATTGTATGTTATGAACTGATGGTGAAATCCAATAAGTGAGTGCTAAATCTCAACCTCTTCTCTCCTCTCCTTTCCTCTCATCTCCTCTCCTCTCCTCTCCTCTCCTCTCCTCCCCTCCACTCCCCTCTCCTCTCTCCTCTCCTCTCCTCTCTCCTTTCCTCTCCTCTCCTCTCCTCTCCTCTCCTCTCCTCTCTCCTCTCCTCTCCTCTCCTCTCTCCTCTCCTCTCCTATCTTCTCCTCTCCTCTCCTCTCCTCTCTCTTCTCCACTCCCCTCTCTCCTCCCCTCTCTCCTCCCCTCCTACAGGAACGAGGTGACCAAGTTGAAGTTTGAGGGGAAGACGTTCCATATCTATGCGAGCCAGAAGGAGGTGAGCTGCATACATTATGCAGAAAGCGTCTCCGTGCCCCCAGAGGCGGCGGTGAGAACCAGCTCAGCCCCAACAGGCTACTTTCTACCCCTATTGTCCTGTACTGTACTGTACTGTACTGTGCACCTGTTTGTGTGCATGAGTAATGTGGGCATGTGCGTGTGTGTGTGTGTTTGTGAGTGTGTGCGGACGTGTGTGTGTGTGTGTGTGTGTGTGTATGTGTGTGTGTGTGTCTGCGTGTGTGCGTGTGTGTGTGTGTGTGTGTGTGTGTGTGTGTGTGTGTGTGCGTGCTTGTGCATGTGTGTGTGTGTGTGTGTGTGTGTGCGTGCGTGCCTGCGTGCGTGCCTGCTTGCGTGCCTGCGTGTGTGCATGCGTGACAGAGTGTGTGAGAGAGAGAGAGTGAGAGAAAGCGTCTCCATGCCCGAAGAGGAGGAAGCGAGAACTAGTTCAGCCCAGTGGCTACTTTTTACACCTACCTACTACCTACTGTACTGTATACGCTACTGGTGGTGGTGGTGGTGGTTGTGTGTGTGTGTGTGTGTGTGTGTGTGTGTGTGTGTGTGTGTGTGTGTGTAAATGAGTGATTGTGTGTGTGTGTGTGTGTGTGTGTGTGTGTGTGTGTGTGTGTGTGTGTGTGTGTGTGTGTGTGTGTGTGTGTGTGTGTGTGTGTGTGTGTGTGTGTGTGTGTGTGTGTAATGATGTGTAGTGATTGTGTTTATATGTTTGGTGCATCTGTGCCTGCGCCTGTGTGCAGGGCTGCTGACCGCTTTGGCTAGGGCTGGGACAAAGTTATCTAAAAGGCCCTCCACACAATACAGTACATCATGTGTCACGAACGTTGTGCCCGCGGGCGCCAGGTAGACCTCCAGGAGCCTCTGAGGTGCCCACCAAGGATGTTAATAAACAGTGACGACTACCAGATTTTAGTAGTCACAGTAGTCACAGTTAATGCTTTTCTTGATTTAAATATGAGATTATTTAATTCTTTACAAACTATAAACAAATTATCATTCAATAATAGTGTGATTTGAGAATGATGCCAAGACATCAGTAGAGGATTTTGAACAAAAGTAGCCCTCGGGTAGCCCTCAGTAGCTCTCGGGTAGCCCTTGGTAGCCCTCAGACCTAGAAAGGTTGGAGACCCCTGCAGTACATACAAGGTAATGGGGGTCCAATTTGGAGCCCTCCTCTCCCTGGGCCTGGGAGAACCGACCCCTTTGTCCCCTCCTGACAGCTTCCCTGCCTGTGTGTATGCTTGTGTGTCATATGTGTGTGTGTCTGTGTGTGTGTGTGTGTGTGTGTGTGTGTGTGTGTGTGTGTGTGTGTGTGTGTGTGTGTGTGTGTGTGTGTGTGTGTGTGTGTGTGTGTGTGTGTGTGTGTGTGTGTGTGCATGTGGAATGTGCGTGTGCTTTGTGCATGTGTGTCTGCACTTATTTGCTTGGGTATCTGGATGTCGGTGTGTGAATATGCATTTCTATGTATGTACGTATATGAACCTGTAAGTGTGACGGTGCAGTATGAGTGTAGTGTGTGTTTGCTTGTGTGTCAAGTCAAGTGAAGTCAAGTCAGTTTTTATTGCCACTTTCTTCATATGCACAAGTCATACAAGGTAAAATGAAATTACGTTTCTCTCTCTATACCGTGCCAAGACATAGACATACACAGGACTGACCTTTTACAGACTGACATAAAATGCAAAACAGGACAGGTAACAGTGATGGACTGGTAACAATAAGTGATTAATAATAAATACAAATGAACATTTATTTAACATTGAACATTTAACATATGTTGACAAAAAGGTAGGATAAAAATAGAATGGAAGACATTACAATAATAAGACAATAATAATAGTTACAGTAGCAGTAACAGTAAAAAATGATGGTTATATACAAAAGTGGTAAGATTGGAGTAGCTGAATTGTAAGCAGCATGTTGAATTGTCTTATTGTTCAGGTGAGGCAGTGCAGGAAGGTGCAAAGGTGTACGGTATGTATGTTGGTATCCCTGCATGTGTGTCTTCTACGGTCGGCCCTGTGCCTCCCACCGCTGGTGTTGACAGTCATAGATGCAGATTTAGTTGTGTATATGCCTATATCCGTCCTACAGGAGAAAAAGATCATCCTCACCTACTTCGCTCCGACGCCAGAGGCCTGCAAGCACCTGTGGAAATGCGGAGTGGAAAACCAGGCCTTCTACAAGTGAGTACGCTACAACCAGAACTTTACCTGAAGAAGGTCGGATGACCGAAACGTTGTATTAAAGTTTGTTGGTGGAATGGACAGTGTGCGGGATTTCTTTGCACCTGACTGACAACCCCGCTGGGATAACATCCTACGCACCTGCCCAACTACAGAGGTGTGCAAAAGCTTCTTAATTGAACTACGCTACAACCAGGCCTTAGAACCAGTTCCATGTCGTTGGTCCGACAGCCCTTTAGTCCGACATTCCATTTGGCCGACAATTGACGGATGAGTCATATCGGTCTTTAAACAGGCCTTCTGCAAGTGAGTACCAGGCTTTCTAAGAGTGAGTGTGAGAGCCAGGCCTTCTACACTACAAGTGAGTATGAGAACCAGGCCTTCTACAAGTAGGTACTTTCTGCAGCTGTTAGTGGAGACTTTGTGGCCTGGGGAGTTTGTGTTGGAATTGAGAAATCACATGTTAAAATCCCCCACCAAAAGGAAAAATGTGTTTAGGAAGTGAATAATCAGTGTTCTATCTCTAAACTGCAACTACTGAAACTGAAGGTAGCTTACAATGACTGTCTCGGTGTTCTCCTGAAGAAACCAAGGAGTAGTAGAGCAAGTGGGTTATTCTGCAAACTAGGTCTAGCTACTTTCACATGGCTCTGTTGAGAAATCTTACCAGTAAGTTCATGAGCAGGCATGACTGTGCAACAAATGAGCTTATTGCGCAATTAGCTGATCCTAGTCGTTACGTCGTAGCTCTGTAAGATCAACGCAGTCTCACCCCAAGTAGTCAATTTCTGACTACCTTGGACCAGACGGCAATTTTTGACGTCTTGGGTATTCCTTCCACGTCACATTTTGACTATGTGGCCTAACCCTAAACCTATTCCTAAACCTAACCTCAATGACGTTATGCTGCCACAAGGGGGCGCCTTTGAAGACATAGTCAAAATGTGACGTGGAAGGAATACCCAAGACGTCAAAAATTGCAGTCTTGGGGTGTCAAAAATTGAGTAGTCAAAAATTGACTACTTGGGGTGAGACTGTGTAGGTAAGATACATGTATACTATCTGGGGACACTGGTATGGGTGCCTTCATTAGCTTCCCTTTTTTATTCTATGTACAGTATATATGAATGTGTATTGTATTGTATTGATGATGTCTGACCTGGGCCTGTAATACATTTTATAATAATAATCTAACTCCCTTGATCCAGGCATCTTAGCCACACATTTCACCAGGATCACTGTCCTGGTTGCAAAATAACATCAGATTAGGGAGGCAGGTGTAATGTTGGACGCCAGAACTTCAAAGAGTAGTAGAGTAGAGTAGAGTAACTGTATTGATCCCAGGGGGAAATTCAGGTGTCCAGTAGCTTACATAAATACACAAATACACAAATGCCCACATGGAAATTTCAAGACACAAATAAGACAGGATTAGTCAGGGAGGGGAAAATAAAATAAAATAGTAAAAATAATAAATGTAAAAAAGGTAATTGTGCAAAATGTAAAAGTATCGGGATGCATCTGAGGCCCATCTGGTCATGCTGCTCTTCCTCTGTCTCCCTACCTCTCCGTCTTTGTCTGTCTGTTGCTCTCTTTCCCCCTGTCTATTTCCAACTGAAAAGGTTAACGTCTCTATCTGTCTCCTTCTCTACATGTCTCTCTCTTTTGCGCTCTCTCTCTCTCTCCCTCCCTCCCTCTCTCTCCTCTCATTCATGCTCTGTAGCCAGGATGAAGGCTCTGCTTTCTCTATGTCTGCCAGCATTGGCACATTGTCTTGGTTGTCTCTGTAAGCAACCCTATCTCCTTTGTTTCATCTTTCTTTCTCTCTCTCTCTCTCTCTCTCTCTCTCTCTCTCTCTCTCTTCTCTCTCTCTCTCTCTCTCTCTCTCTCTCTCTCTCTCTCTCTCTCTCTCTCTCTCTCTCTCTCTCTCTCTCACTCTCTCTCTCTCTCTCTCTCTCTCTCTCTCTCTCATTCCCATGGAGGCCAGATAGCACAGTAACAACGCTGCCCACCTACTCTAATGAATACCATGTCTAGGTAGCGGAGTATGCATGTGTGTGTGTGTGTGTCTCTCTCTCTCTCTCTCTCTCTCTGTCTCTGAGAGCTGCTTTTGTGGAGGAAAAAGACCTCAGCATGCGTTTAGGCTCCCGGGGCCACATAACAGAAACTTCCTAAGTCTGAAATCCTATCTTATCTTGAGATAGGAAGGGATTTAGGAATTTTGGTATAACAGAAGGAGGTTTCCTAACTTAACTTAGGAAGAAATCCTATCTTATCTTAAGATAGGAATAAAGCCATTCCAGAAGCATCCTAAGTTAGGAATATCTTAACTTAGGATGCCTAAGTTAGGAGACCATACACCCTGTCCTAAACTCAGGATACCCCTGTTACTGGTGCTTTTTTTTGCATTATGCACAATGTCAGCAACATGGGGCATCAAACCAAAACACCTAGAGCAGTGATGCCTGGGTTAATGGGGGCATTTTGTTTTCAAGAGAGAAAAAATGGCACTGGTACGGTTACCACAGTAGCTTCCCAACCAGGCAGGCTACAATTCCATAGTTGCCTGATGTAGGCCTAAATAATTTTACCATTTGAAGCCTGTCATTGTTCTATCCATGCAATAGCCTACCTTTATTTAGAAATTTAAAAAGAAAATAGTTTGAAAGCCAAACACATTTCCTATTAATAAGTGTAGCCTTTGAATTAGGCCTGCTTTGACCATGGGGTTTGCACATCAAAGATTTTGCAACGTCCAACAAAAAGGCAACTGACTTCACGTAGGCCTAGCCTACGTGCTGATGTTGTGACAGGCTGATGAGCACAATGTGCGCTCCCTCGCCAAAAGTCTCCTCTCAGGAGTTAAACAGGACAAGTTACAATGTCTAGGCCTACCAGGTCTACTGATGAATTTATAGACCACACAAAACTAATCAATTTGTCCTCACAAAGTTATGGGTGTAGATATTATGCTAAACAGGGTTTAGCATTTCTAGGCTGCGTAGCGTTGTTCAAAAGTTAGCCTATTTGATGAACCGATTCCTCTCTCTCCCTCGTCCTCTGTCAGTGCAGTCACACAGGCGCACCTTGCTCTCCCTCCCTCTTCCCATCTTCACGCTCTCATTCAAACTAAGAATGTTTCTATGATCAATAGAATGTCTTTAGTTCACTACACGGAGGCATCCCAGAATGATGACTGTTTTACACGCGTTGTTAAGGCTGACAGTCGATGTGACTTGTTTCGTCGCCCGTTTCATTGCTTTGAATAAGCTACTTGATGATGGGAATTTGCACATTGTTAAAACAGCATTCAGGCGGATTTGCGACGGGAACTGCTGAAACTGACAACACGGCTATGAGGAAACTTTTTAGGAGTCTTAGCTACAAATGTAGCCTACATGAATGATGGAAATGAACGCCCTCCTTTTATTCACTGTATTTTTTCGTCCGGCTATGCATTGCGTTCTCCGCCCAACACGTAGCCTAGGCTACAACTGGCTGCTCGCCGCTTCAAATGTGAAGTCGTTACATTCTATCAATCTCGTGCACATTCGAAATGGCAGAAACAGACACGACCAATCGAAAAAATCAATATGATAGAGGAGTTAGGAATTCCTAATTTAAGATAGGATGGGGGGGGGGGGCAAAAATAAGATAAGAAACGGCTAGGGACTTAGGAATTCGTTCTGTAATAGGAAGTTAGGATTTTTCCTATCTTACTGTTCCTATCTTAAGTTAGGATGAGCATTTAGGATTTTTTCTGTTATGTGGCCCCAGGCCCAGGACTGTGTTCGTGTGCGTGTGCATTCGTGCAAATATGGTGTGGGTGTGTGCGACTGCAGGGTGGGCGTCTGTCTGTGGCCTGTCAGTTAGTGAATGATGTGGGCAGAGAGTGGTGTGTGTGTGTGTGTGTGTGTGTGTGTGTGTGTGTGTGTGTGTGTGTGTGTGTGTGTGTGTGTTTTTGTGTCTGTGTGTGTTTGTGTGTGTTTTTGTGTCTGTGTGTGTTTGTGTGTGTTTTTTTGTGTGTGTGTGTGTGTGTGTGTGTGTGTGTGTGTGTGTGTGTGTGTGTGTGTGTGTGTGATTTCCCCGGGTCACCTCTTGAGATGAATGGACTGCACCCAACTGCAGACATGACTGACTGTGTGTGTGCGTGT
>NC_085860.1:46379202-46384202 GCF_034702125.1 Engraulis encrasicolus | reverse complement strand
TACAGAATGAAAAATATTTCATTCTTTTTTAAAAACATGGAGTCATGCACCCTCCAGGTTATGAAGAAAATGAATACTTCAGCTTGATTTAGTGATGAGTCTGAAAGACAGCATATATGATGGTAAAGGGGTGCAGAGACGCATTGGTTATGGTCTTCTTACTCATGTAGAGCATTAAAATGAGGGCTGAATGATATATTCAGACTTTAAACAGCATACATAGCTACCAAGGCATTATATTTTGGAGCACAGCCTTTAGATATTGCCCCACAATGATGGCAAATTTCAATCTCTACTATGTTCCAACAGTGTGGTTCCATCATAAGAGTAAACAGGTGACAAAATTGTTTTCTTGCAGTCAGGATATGCCACGTATTAAGCATAACAAGAAGGTAAACAAGTCGAAGAACACACCTATCAGTTGAGCTGCTGAAATCATGTCTCGCATATCAAATATCTATTTTTAAAATAAAATCATGCCATCAGTCAAAGTATTTAAATGTTAAGTCTCCTCCCTTGTGTTGTGTTTAGTCTTATCCAACATAAAAAGCATTTTATTGGCCCTGTCCCAACTTTTTTGGAATTTGTTGCAAGGGTGAAATTTTAAATGATCACATAATTACCCCAAAACAATCATTCTGCTTGGCTTTAACAACTGATATATTGTCTATACACAATGCTTTACCTTATTGACATATTGAATGTTTTGAAAATGCCAGCATTTTGATTTTATTCACAAAATACCAAGTGTCCCAACTTTTTTGGAATCCGCTTTGTATATATATATATAGGCTGCTGTATCTACTGAGGCAGAGCACACTTCCTGTTCTTCTTGAGGCTCTTATCTGCAGCCCGCTTCACTTCACCCTCAGGGTCCAGTACCTCCGCACAGGAGGCGTGAATCACAGAACACCACAGCTAAAGAGATGAAAGAACAGAAAACCGATAAAGAAAGGCCAGCATCCTTCCATAACAGAGAAGAGAGAGGTCAGCATCCTTCCATAACAGAGAAGAGAGAGGTCAGCATCCTTCCATAACAGAGAAGAGAGAGGTCAGCATCCTTCCATAACAGAGAAAAACAACTGAGAGAAGAGGGATGAATCGGAATCACCAGAAAAGAACAGACATAAAAGAGCAAGAAGGAGATACACTATAAACACAGTGCGTAGCGCGATAAGGGCAAGCTAAACAAAGACCAGCTTCTTTTACCAAGAGCAGGAAACGCCAGAAGAGAAACGTTTAGTAGAAAGCATGAGCAGGGGCGCTGACAGGTGGGCACAGAAGGGACAATTGTCCCGGCCGGGTCCAGGGAGATAAGGGGCCCAGAATTGGCTCCTCATTACATTGTACGTATTGGGCTGGGGGGCTCTTTCAGACGGCTTTGTCTAGGGCCCGGCCAAAGCTGTCAGCGGCCCTGAGTATGAGAATATAAATCTCTGGAACAGAACACAAGGGAGGCGAACAGAGGCCAGTGTCCTTTAATCCAGAACCGTGCCGCCTTCTGCAGAATGACTTATGCAGTGTTGAACGCCATGTGCACCATATACATTGACAGATTCAGAAGTAACTGTCTCCAAGAAAGAGTTAGTGGAAGCACACACACACGAGCCCTATCTCACGCCTTTCGTAAAGTCTTCACGAAAAAAATAGATACATTTTCGTGGTGCATTCACGTTATTGCCCGTTTTTCGTGGTAGGGCAACGAAACGCTGCCTATTCACTTGAATTGCCCCACTGCTGCTGTGGTTATCCAAGCGTCTGCAGGGGCGGGGAGGGGGTGCTGACAGAACACTGCTGATACACTCGGGACTCACTAATTCGACGCCCTTTCGGTACTTACGCCTTATGTCCCCTAAACCTAAACCTAAACCTAACCCTAACCTTAACCCTACTTAACCCTAAACCTAACCCTAACCCTAACCTTAACCCTAACCTTAACCCTAACCTTGACCCTAAACCTAACCCTAAATTGCTTGTTTGAAATGTTTGATTACCATGTGACGGTAGGCTACCGAAAGGGCATCAAACTAGTGGGTCGCTAGGCAACAGTCGGGCAATTCAAGTGAATAGGCAGCGTTTCGTTGCCCTACCACGAAAAACGGGCAATAACGTGAATGCACCACGAAAATTAATCAATTTTTTTTCGGGAATACTTCACGAAATGAGTGAGATACGGTTGCACACACACGCACACACACACACACACACACACACACACACACACACACACACACACACACACACACACACACACACACACACACACACACACACACACACACCCTCAAGAACACTGTTCTGATTTAGCCCCAAGGGCAGCACAAAGCATGCCAGTGACAAGGACAGAATGGGACACTGCGAAGCAGTAGAGCATGGTGGTAATTACAGTAAGACAGGGGGTGACACAGGATGTACAGTATAGCTGCGGACCTTGGCCACAGCAGGAGAGAAGCTGTGTGAGAGAGAAGAGAGAGATGGTGAGAAGAGGAACAGAGCAGTGCAAAGATCAACAGGAGATCAGAGGAAAGGAAAGAGGAGAAGGGCAAGGGTAGAGGAAGAGGGGTGCAAAGTAGCCGAGAGAGGAGAGGAGAGGAGAGGAGAGGAGAGGAGAGGAGAGGAGAGGAGAGCATAGAGTGAGATGAGAGGGCAGGAGAGGAGAGGAGAGGAGAGCATAGGGTTAGAGGAGAGGAGAGGAGTGGAGAGGAGGGGAGAGGAGAGGAGAGGAGAGGAGAGGAGAGGAGAGGTGAGGAGGGGAGGGGAGAGGAGAGGAGGAGAGAGGAGAGGAGAGGAGAGGAGTGGAGAGGAGTAGAGGTGAGGAGTGGAGAGGAGAGGAGAGGAGAGGAGAGGAGAGGAGAAGAGAGGAGAGGAGAGGAGAGCATAGGGTGAGAGGAGAGGGGAGGAGTGGAGAGGAGGGGAGGGGAGAGGAGAGGAGAGGAGAGGAGAGGAGAGGAGAGGAGGGGAGGGGAGGGGACAGAAGAGGAGAGGAGATGTAAGGAGTGGAGAGGAGAGGAGAGCATAGGGTTAGAGGAGAGGGCATGAAAGGAGAGGAGCAGAAATTGGCCTGTGATGGGAGGATAGGGGGAGGAGAGCAGCAGAGATGAGAGTAAAGATGAAGGGGCCTCATTTACAGCCCATTAGTATAGCAGTTATGTTGCATAATGAGTCTTTTAACACAGTTTCAATTCTGACCTTTTGAAATTTGGATGTTCGGTAACACTTTATTTTAGGGATACATCTATAAGCACTAATACTACATACAATGTTAATGCCTGCATAAGCAACTTGTAAGGCATGTACTAAGCAAACACCAAGGCCTACTAGGTCCTTACTAAGGTTAAATTGGTAATAAATCCCTTATTGTGCATGAACAACACATTTGCGAATACATGCCTTACAATGTTTGATTTTACTTTGTACATGCCTTACAAGTTACTTGTACAGGAACATTGTATGTATTAGTGCTAATAGATGTATCCCTAAAATAAAGTGTTACCGGATGTTCAAAAGTTTTCAACCGACACTTGAAATCGTAACCCTTTGAGAGTCCAAGAAAAACAGCTGTTAAATTCAACCCAGCATGTTAGAGCAAGGGCACTGAATCAAAGTCCTGAAGTTCTGACATCATTTAATCGATGATGCTGTCCCAGGAACCTAGTGATAGTTTGCAATAAAGTTAGTCAGACAGACAGAGCCAAAGCTTCATGCTCACAAGGCGCATTCAGGCCAACAGGGAACTGTGTCGATGCCCAGGGTCCAGGGACACCGACGGGGGGAGGCAAAGGAGTTAGTTGTCCCAGGCCCAGGGAGACGGCCGGGGAGGGGGGGGGGGGGGGGGTGTTCACAGCTGTGTCGTGTTCACAGCTTCCAGTAAGGGAACTAGAGAGTTGGTTTGCGTTGCAAGCCAGAAAAAAAACAGTTTTTTTTCTCTGCGAACCGTGACGACAGCACACGTAGATGTTAACAGGTTCATCCAGGTGGTTCGCAGGTCAGTTCATTTCAGTTCAGAATGTAGTCGGTTTGGGAACGGGCACCACCAGCCAGCACCATTCTAGTCAGCCTGAAAACCGTAACGTTAGTGTATCAGCAGCAAGCAGCATTTCTCCACCACTTACCGCTGAGTTGTTTTGGGGAAAATCTTGTTCCATAGCACTTGTTGGCCAAGACAGAAAGGAAAGAAGGCCATAGGTGAAGGACTAATGTAATTGATGAGAGCAGGAGACAGAAAGCGGACGCACGCACGCACACACACACGCACGCACACACACTTGCACACTCGCACACACGCATGCACACACTGCTTGAGTCTAGAGCATAGAGGTAGTTGTTTTGATGGGGCTTGCGGTGAGAGGGACGCTGATTGAATTTAAGTGAGTGGAGTTTGCAGGTTTATCGGATTGCAGCCCTTGCGTACGTGCGCACACACATGCGCGCGCGCACACACACACACACACACACACACACGGCCTCAATGCACTACAACACACACGGCCTCAATGCACTACAACACACACACACACACACACACACACACACACACACACACACACACACACACACACACACACACACACACACACACACACACACACACACACACACCGCACATCCGCACTGTGCTGGGCCATCTGCTCTCCGGTCAGACTTGCACAGATTTGTGTGTGTGTGTGTGTGTGTGTGTGTGTGTGTGTGTGTGTGTGTGTGTCCAGCCTATAAAGGTCAGGGGAGCGAGAGAAGTAACGAAGTATTGAGGTACAGCAGCACTAAAGTAACAAGGTTACTGTCTATTAGTGAAGTGGAAAGGTTACTTACAGTACATGCACTCATTCAGACACGCACACACACACACACACACACACACACACACACACACAGACACACACAGACAAACACAGACACACACACACACACACACACACACACACACACACACACACACACACACACACACACACACACACACACACACACACACACACACACACACACACACACACACACAC